>NC_135091.1:5157500-5457500 GCF_051107435.1 Chaetodon auriga
TGAAGTTAATTAACAAAAATCCTCCACTCCAGCGTCGAACCTCTGACTTGCTCCAGTACAGTGGGAAAAATAACAGTTTATAGGCAGAATAATATCCTCCTCTTACAGCAGTAAAATACTGGGAATGAGGAAGGGGCTGGCTGACTTTGGGCTTCAGTTAAAAGCTGAACGACACATCCACACATCGAAGACATGAATTATGGGAGCCGTGGGTGTCTTGGCAGGACATCTTGTCATTTCGCCCCATAAAAATGAAATGAAATGTCAGTGACAGAGCTGGACCTGCTCCCTGCAGGGGAAGTCTGTCCTAATTTGTTCTGCCAGACCATTGGGCCTCTCCCAGTGTCGCTGCCAGCGCTTTTATTGTGGCTGATTGGGACGACCCTTTGCCCTGCTGCAAATGACAGTGTCTCTTGCCAGTATCTCACTCCCCCATCATCTTAGAAGCTGTCATTCCTTTTCTGTCCTCCAGCAGTCTTCAATGTGTTACCGCCTCTTGCCATCACCTGACCTCCACACCTCCAAATTCCCTCATCTGCTCCCCACTATTTTTACCCTGAGCAATTGTTCCCTGCTGGACCATCTACAGCAATGTGCCCCCCTTGCTCTCGTGGTCCATCCTGTTCTTTGCTTGTTATGACCCAAAACTGCCTTTTTGGACTTCCATCCTGTCTGTTTTGCCCTTTTGGTCGCCTTATTGACTGCCTGCTTGTTGCCAGTTGCTGCTTTGAACAAGTCAACTTTTTCTTTTGTCTAACCTGTTTTGTTTGCAAGTCATTCATTCAGGTCCACAGACAGTTTTTACTGAGCCGTCAAACACTTGTAACGTTGTCCAACAGTTGGACGTTAGCAGTGAATGTGGTCAGACTAAGAGTGAGTTCGTGAGGGACGTGCAACAGACTTGTAAGTGATGATCACAAGCCTGCTACGAAAATGAAAATGAGACTTTCGTAAAAATCTGTTAAAAAGCAGCTTTAATTCCATGATGAGTTTTCAGCAAAGTTAATGATTTAATAAGTTTTGACATGACAGATTCCCTTATTAATGTCTTATGTTCTGTCAGAAGTTTAGTTCTTTTCGCTCATCTCATGTCTTTGGTTTCCTTTTTTAGTGTGCAGACTTGTATTTTGTCATATATTTCATCATGCATACGTATGGGAAACTGTTCATTACGATGAGTAAGCTGTGCTAATGACACCAACAGATCGTAACGGTATCTCAATCATAACTGTATCAACAATCTCTCATTCTAAATCTTCATCATGATCCAGCTCGTTGTCAAAAAGCTGCAGGTATGAAAATGTGAATGAAAGCTGGTCAGAGGCCGACCAATTGAGAGGGAGATGTCTCATCCAGACAAGTGAATAAAAACACCTGTGTGTGTGTGTGTGTGTGTGTGTGTGTGTGTGTGTGTGCCCCCACTGTACCAATGTTTTGTTGCCGTATGCAGAGTGTACTGGGTTCACAGGTATCCCGACCTCCTCTGAATGAAACAGAAGCAGCAGATAGAACCACAGAATTCAAAGCCATGTGGTTTCACAGTACGTAGAAATATGGATGTCCTGTCATTCCCACAGCTGCAGGGACAATGACATATATAGTCCTGCAGCTTTAACGACCTGGAAAAGACTGTTCTTGCCATTTATTGTGGTAGGGCTTTATGCATGAAGTGACCGTGTGACAGGAAGTGCTTCTGTTATGATCTATTTTCCATATGAGCGAGCCTGCAGACGGCTTCTAATTAGCCGGTGGATTCCACACTACAAAGCAAACTGCAGACACCAGTCGGACTTTAATATCCACAACAACTCGAGCAACGCATTCTTACTCTGTGACGCATTTTACAACAACACCAGAACAAAGGCCTTTTCCACAGCCAGACTAATTTATTAAAAGCACAGCAAGGGAAGGACACTGGGATTTCAATGCGTCCAATAAGACGAGAGCGCTCGTCCTTAGGTGGAAAAATATAAACACTTAAAGATTTGAATCCAAGCGCTGGCCTCTGTGAAGTCTGTAGAAAAGATGCCTGCTCCACCTAGTGTTGAAAGAGCAGACTTTACATTCTGTACAGCTACATGCACAGAGATACCTTGAATAATTCACATAACATGGATGAAATATATATGTGGGAATAAATTTTTTTTTTTAATAAATCTTTTTTTGAATTCATAAATCAGTTTGAAAGCAGTCTCTACTGCTTCACCTCCAACCAAAGATCTTTTGCACAGACCAAATGTCTGTGTGGAGCTCGCTGTGTTTACATCTTTGCTGGATTGAGACCAGCTTCTTCCAGTAAGCGCTGACTCTTCAACACAGTGGGAGCTGAGTCACAGACCAGATGGAGGACAGATCTGTGATGAGTGGAAACCTGGCTGAACCATAACAAACACCGATCCAAGTCCTGCACCAAGAGAAGAGTCACTACGTTTTCTATATTAAAAAGTGGACTTTTTAGTATATTTATACCACATGACAAGATATCTGCAACATCGCTTTTGGTTCGTCCTCTGTGTTTTGGTGTATTATGCTAAAGCAGATTTTCAGTTTTGCACGTTCATTTGCTTTAAACGCAGCTTTTATTTATAATGATGTGTTTTTCTGTAATAATGACTGTTGTGCAAACACTCAGCCTTTTTGCTCACAGTTTTGCTTTCACGTCCACACGTTTTATTTTCCACTTTGGCAGCTAAATCAGATTCTTGCTTGCTTGACATGTATTTGATTTCCAGTGAGTCACCCTTAATAAATGTGTTTTTAACTCTTTCATTCACCACGCAGACCCTCCAATGCAGCCTTTGTAAAGCAATGCAGGGCACCTGGACCACAACCCATTTATTAACTATTTATTCACATTTACAACTGCAGACTGCGTGGATGAATAAACTCATTTCAAAGTCACCACCACTGTTAAAGCTCAGGCAGATCAGTTGCTTGAAAGATTAGATCACAAACCAAATTTCGAGAACCGTGTCATCAAATGTGTTCGTGTTTATTATGAGCCGGTAACACTGACTCAGCATTTTCATTTTACAATCATCTTCTGATTGTGGTAATGACTGTGGAACAAACAGCCTCAAATGCAGTGAATAAATAACATATTGGAGCATTTCCTCATTGTTGCTCTTGTTGGTTGTTCCGCAGTAGATGCTCAGCCTGCAGAAACAAAACAGAGCCGCTGCATCACTCGCTTTACAAAGGCACTGATGTTCATTACAGAGGGCCTGCTGTGTAAATACCAGGAAGTCGACGGGGTCCTCGGGGTTGATCTTGCAGCAGTCTGACATGGCCTCGGTGAGCGAGGGCATCACGTACTTCATCAGGTAGTTCCTCAGAGGCAGAGAGCGAGCCTCCAGCAGCTCGCACTCCTGTCTGTTCAGCTCAGACAAATTCCTCTGCTAATAAAGGACACAATCATTGAACGGACTGTTAGTTCAGCAGTCGTCTTTTTGGTTTATACATCCTCTCTAAATGCTGGTATGACACAACGTGACTTCTCTTGGCTCACCCACTCCTCATACTGAGCGACCATCTCAGCCAGAGCAGCTTCATTCCTGCGTTTCCTCTCAGCAGCCTCTGCCGCCACTTTCTGCTTCCTCTCTTCTTCTTTCTTTCTGGCCTCCTCCGCCTGCTCCTCTGGACTCAGACCATAGTTTTTGGGAATCCCGACCGTCTCGGTGATCTTCTTCATGACGTCTTTGTACTCCTTTGAATCACCTGTAGAGACCTCTGGAGAGGAACAAGTCACACTTACTGTAAAGAAGCAGAACCATTGTGAAGTGGACTCGCCAAGTCTCTACTGAGCGTTATGCTGGTTGCAATGAGGTCATACTGACAAGAAATCTGCTGGATTGCTTAAAAGCACACAATAAGATTAATTTATGGCACGCAATGGGAAAACTGCTCTCTTTCTTAATATGCCAGGTGCTGGAAAAGGAAAAAGACTGAAGGAAACGTCAAGTCCAACATGTTCAACCTCTTCGTTTCACAGTTTGTGAAATTCACTTAATCACTTTCTTTCCAAGAGTTAAGAGAGAAGATCGAAACCACTCACATGTCTGTCAGGTACAAATGTAGCCAGCAGCTGGTTAGATTATCTTATCTTAGACAGGAAACAGGGGGAGACAGTTAGCCTGGCTGAGACTTAAGGAAACAAAATTAGTCTACTAGCGCCTCTAAAGCTCATTGATAAAAGGTCCAGAGTGTTGGATTTATGGCAGGAATGGAACGTAATAATCACAGGTATGTTTTTATTAGCTTATAATCACCTGATAAGAAGAATCAGTGTGTTTTCATCACTTTAGAATGATGCACCCTCACAGCTAGATGGCACTAAATCCTAAATACGGGTCTTTTAAAGTTTGTTTAATCCATTAAAATCTGGCATGTCAAAGTGACACCTTTCTGATTCACGGGGATAAACTGCTGCCAGGCAGCCTGCAGAAAGCTTTTTACTGTGCAAACACAAAAGTGCTATCAATCTCCTAATTGAACTCTCAGCAACAAGGAAAATAAGCATATTTCCCAAAACACTGGACTATTCCAGGCTCACAGGAAATGTGATAATCATTTCAAGAAACTCCAGAACAAGAAGACGTCTACAAACAGCCTGAAGACAGAGCACAACAAACATGCATCTAATGACCAAACTCTCAGCTTTTCTACTATTTCATTTTCTAGATCTGAGCTATTTTGAAATATTCTGTTTGTGGTTTTCCATTTATGCATCCTGCAATAATCCTCTTTTGTGGTCTGAATGAATCTCGATGTGGCCTAACGTGGACTGTGTGGCTCTGAGGGCAGTACCGATGTGTTCTGGGTGAATCTCGAGCTCATCGAAGTAGTCCAGCATGGTTTCCTCAGCAGCACTGAGCTGTCGGTATCTCGTCAGGCGAGAGACAAATTCCTCGTGGGTGTAGTGCATTTTCTCCGCCACGCTCTGTGGGAGTCCCTGCGCTCTCTGTGTCAGAAAATCATCCGGTGCGTTTAGGGCAAAAACGTACTCTGCAAAACATTAAACAAGTAGAATGAGAAAGAGCTTCAGATGGGATGTTTTGCATTATTCGAGGTACAGTATGAAGAGTTTTGGTGAGTTACTTCTGAGGTTATTTCCCAGCATCAGTTCCAGTGTTTGTGATGCTGTAAGAATTTAATGGCCTGTTTTACATCTTCGTGGTAAATTAAAGTAAAGAGTACATCGACAACCTGGAGTGATCTTCTTGTTGCACTCAGGTCTAGTGGACATCTCCGTGTCCTCATCTAAATGACGGAAACACCACATTCACGTTAATGTAATCAAAACTAATGAGCTTTATACGGTAATTAAATGAATAGACGAAACTTACCAGAGAAAATCAGCTTTGCTTGCTCGTAAGTCTCCGGGAAGCCATCGAGGACAAATCCTTGGTTCCTGCACGGCTTTGAATTCAGCTTTTCTTGCAAAATGTCAAACAGTAGATGGTCAGCCAGTCGACCTAATGGACCAAAACAGCTGTTTAAACCTGCAGGGAGGAACTAAAAGGCTCTCTGAGCAACAGCAACCCATCAATAATCCAACTGCAGATATCCAAATGTATATTTACTTTCCTACTCTCTCCTTACAACAATTTCACCGAGATAAATAAAGTTCAGTCTTATCTCATCTTGTTAAATGAAATCTAAAAACTTGACTTAAAACTTTGAGAATGTATTAAGTTAGCATAAAGTCCCCTTTTCTTTCCCAATAACGTGTCTCTTTCTCACTTTTAATATCTTATGACATTGGGATCAACAGGTTTAGAGTACAAGTTTGAAGTAAACCAAAACTGCTGGATTCAAACATCCAAGCCACAACTTTTAAAATAATGTTAATAAACCCCCAAAATATCTACTTTCTGGCTTTCTGGGCCTGAGAGGATGCAGGTCTTATGTGGGGCTGCGGTTCTGTAACTAACCTGCATTCACTTCCATGTTTTTGTTAATGTTTTCCAGTTGTTTCCGTGCAGCAGCCACTTCCTCTTCACTGACACATTCAGGATCAGCTTCGTTCACGATCTCCTTCTGGAGAACACAGACAGAAACATGAACAGTATGTTCTGTATTTTCCATGCATCATTGCTGCTCCTAGTCTGGATTTGCAGAGAACTTCCACAAGAGGGCAGAATATTTCCTTTAGCTACAGCAGTGAGAGAAAAATGAAATCTTCCTGCAAATGCAGTTCTTTGATTCCACTGACCAGGCGTGCGACCTTTTCCTCTGTGATCTCGTTGATCTTGATGTGGTGTATCTGGTAATGACTGCAGAGCTTCTCTGCAACTGTGGTTTTACCCACAGCTGGAGGTCCAACCAGGCAGATTCTGATTGGCTAAGGACATAAATGGGGAAAAGAAGGAAATCATGGCAGCACTTTTTTGCCATCAAAATATCTTTCATACCTTACAAACCTCATTGAGGTGTTTGTATTGTTATGGATGTGGCATATTGGCAGACAGTGGCATATGGAATCCAGGCAGACTGTACACCAGAGTAATAGAAATCCACTAAATAATGTATATTTAAATATTTCTTGCCCTCTGTATGTAACAAAACTTTCAGTATGAGTATTAATGGCTGCCTTTCAGCCCCACAGAACCAACTGGGTGTCAAAAGTAAATCGTGTTAAATTGCATAAAAAAAATCTTTATTTGAAGGACTTGAATACTCACAAGTAGCTGCCTGGCGTCTATGTATTCCTCCACAATGCTCTCTATGTTTTCAACCATCCCAGCTTCAGACGTCCAGCGGAGACTGAACGAGTCTTTGATGGTAAAAGCATCCAGGCGGAGGCTGACATTTAGATACTCCAATTCCTCTGGCTGAAATGACAACACTGTATGTCACCGTTGTCATTTTTAACTATTATTAACCGGATGCTGAAAAAAACTGTGAATGGAGAATAATCCAGACTAGATTCTAACACATTATAATAAAAAGAGAAGGACATACTGTACCGTAAAGGCCTTCATGGTGATGGCTTCCTGCTCTGGTACTTTGTTCATTTTTCCTGGACCAAGTGTATTGCTTATCATCTGAAGTGTTAGGGTAAGAGAATAATATTTTTGTCTATTTTTTTTTCTTGTACATTTTTACACACACAACTTATCACCGCATTCATGTTTATAATGAGGTTACCTTTACAATATCCTCTAAAGTGTTCCTGGAGTCATCAACAGCAAGAATGTACTTTGACTTCGGCTTGAGTTCAATGATGTTTTGGAGCACTCTGAAAAAGAAACACAGCTCAGCCCTGCAGAAATTATCTCAAAAAAAAAATAATAATTATATACCATATGTACAAGTACAGAAATTCAAATCACCCTCCGAGGTCGTATACGTGAATCATGGGGATGGAATTTGTGCCTCGTCCAAAGAGAGGAACTTTTGGAAACTTCATCAACCAAGACACCTGTTTGAAAACACAAAAACATTTCATAAAAGATGATATTGCAAAGTGCAGTATACACACAAATATACAGAGTTATTAGCACATTAATATCTACCTTGAAAAAATAGTGAAAGAGGTTCTCTCCTCTTCCATACTGAAGACCACAAGCTACAACATAGCCAGTGAGTTTGGACTTTTTCTGTAAGATTGGAAATCAAACAGTCTGTAAGGTTCAAAGGCATTTTTCCAGTGCGTGTCTTTTTATAGCTAAATTCATTTCCCTGTGCTTCATCACAATGATGTACTTACACCTCTGCCCAGTTTGAGCACAAGTTTCTCCAGATTACTGTGGTCTTTGAAACTGGGATGTGGCCTTCTTCTTCTGAACTCCTCCTCTGTTGGCAGAACATCTGGTTCATCCTGAAAAGACAAAATCTAATCACACCGGTTGTGTCTTATGCACATGACAAGACGACTGTTTGCCAACATTTCCCTGCAGGCTCACCGGATTCTGGGGCTTGGTCATGGCCCAGGTCATCACGGTCGAGACTAAGATGAACATTTTTCGAGACTTGAAGTTCTCCATCTCAGCATGAAGGGCTGTTTGGAGAATAAGGAAAAAATGAACAAGGACGATAAAGGAAATAGGGACAGGATACATTTTCAGGTCCGCTGAGTGATAACCCTACTTACACCTTACCTGTGATTGCCCATGTCGCTTCTTCAAGCTGCTGTTGTGTAGCACTTTCTGAGATGTTGTATACCACAACATCACACTCCAGCAGGTGCTTAAGAAGCTCATCTCGAGTTGGTGACTAATAAAAGAGATTATATACCCAATTAGACTAGTTTTATCTAGATTAGTAAGGGCAACAAGTAAAAGTAGTGAGTAAAAGTAGCAATGCCACAATATAAAATACTCAATGACAAATTAAAGTCCTGCATTCATAACTTTACTTCAGTAGTTAATATACTGAAAAGTAAAAGCGTGTCAGAACAGCTTTGAGGTGACATCCACCACATTTTACAGACAAACGAAAGAATGCTGTTTAATGTGTGACTCACCCTGTACTCTTCAAGCAGAAAGCTTTCTTTGTCACATCTACCATCTTTGGTGGAGGCTGACACAGTCGCCACTATGTGAAAAGCAGGTTCACCTGGAGGGGAGGCCAACGTCTCTTCCGCTTCCGCCTCCTCGAGGCTCTCTCCGGCAGTGCATGTCGATAAAAACTGATAAACACACTTAGGTCAGAAAAAGTATAACTGTAAACTAGCGATTGACGAGCCGTTTTAACACTGACAATATGACATGAGCTAGCAAGATACTTAATTAGCTACCTTTGCAATGTGTTTGGAGGAATACTTGTCGACGTCGTTGATAAAAAGACGTTTGGGACGAGTTTGCTGCTTTTTGTCCCCCATTGTATGAACCGGGGCAAAAAGCTTAAATATCTAACTTTACTAAAAGAAGTGTTACAGCTCTAACTACTCGTCCACATTCGTGAAAATTACTTCTTACGTTGTGGACCGAAAGGAATTACTCCTTACTGTCCGTTGCTAGGGACTCACTCCAGTTGCTGTGGCTCAACCAATGAAATGCTTCGCTGGGAATGCGTAGGGTTGTGCGTGCGCGTTACTTCACGTACTTCACGTTCACCGCAATGTCAGGATAAAATGGATTCGAAAGCCTTTATTCATGTACTACTTTGTTGGCTTAAATGTTGTCAAATTTAAACATAGTGACTCTAAACATACTGGAATAAGCTTTCCAATTCTGATAATGGTCATAATTATGTAATTTAGTTTTCTATTTACTTTATTTATTTTTCAGTAAATGGAGTTTTCATTAATCCCAGTCATGTGAAGATGTTTCTATGAGTAGTTATGGTCGACCACACTGTGGTACATTATACTGTAAGTTAAGATTTATCATACTCTTGTTATTATTTACTTAACGCTTTTAGCACTAATTATCGTACACGTATAACATTTTAGTTGCACATTTGTGCCCCACAGGATAATTTTAGTTCTTTCATACACTAATGTGACTCCATAAGGGAGAGGGCTGGTGTGTTTTACTGTGTTTTCCATGTTACTGTCGAGTAACATGAGAAAGTGTAGCCCACTTAACAGCCTAGAGAAATGTCAGAAATTCAAGGTTACAATTACATTCTGTAGATTTACTATCAGTCTATTGATATAGCCACTAAGTCCTATGATTCAGGCACTTAAAATATCAAATATATGTGTTCTGTGTTACATCTATTGACCTTTCTGTATCATTTTCACATGGTGTCCCAATACTATTCCTCTCGTGCTACTGTAATTATCTTAAAGGGACTGCCAATTTATATCCCCCATGCAGCTCTCCATCAAACTCGCACCCCGTCCAGTACACACAAACCACACCTGCCTGTGGGCCTGTAGATCCCCTCATGGTGCAGGACAATGCAGCGCTGACATGGAAACTTTCAAAGCACCCCATATATTTATAGAGCTGACATTATCTGGGAAACTGCTGGCAGAGCTGGATGGTGTCTGCTCTGTACAGGCCTCAGCACTCAGTAAAACACACCCTGTCATACATTCAAAGCACAGTGATACTGGAGGGAATGATTGGTTGTTTCTGGCCATGTATAGTAATTCTCTATGGAATGCTGAGAGGTGTATTCATAACATGGGAAGCTAAGGGATTTGATCGGTTCCCTAGAGAAGTCAGGGAGAACAAAGAAATAATAATAATGAAAAAAAGTAGCAGAACTTTATTACAACATTCCATCATTTTTATGAAGTTTTCATCTACCTGTCGCGTGTACTCACAGTAGTTCACTGAAATAAACAGGAAGAATAATCCCTGACCAATAAAATTGGCTGATATTATCGCCCAATGTTTTTCTTATCAGACATATAATGCATTAGGACATAACATGTCACCCATTAAAGGACCAGTGTCCTTTAAAACCTATTGTACACTATGTGCCCAGCACCGAACAGCAGACAGACACAGTTAGTGACTCACTGGTGAACACACTGGAGCATTTAACAGTTAAAGAGTCGCATAGTTTTCTCAAGAGTTTGTAGATGCCAAAGTCAAAGCTGAAAGATAGTGACTATTAGTCAGAAACACAGCTTGAAAGGAGTGATAATGTTGCTCTGTAACTTCATGTTTTTGCTTGTTTAAAAAAATGAATGTATCAGAAAATATCAGATTTTAAAACTCTCAAATATCAACACTGAATGTGGTCTAAAGTTTCTGTCATGTTCTAGGAAGAATAATTTTAGGTGATGACGACAGACAGACAAAGTCACAGAAAAGTCGTGTTTCTGCTATCAAATTTCTCACATGTGCTTTCTCAAACTCACATAAGTTGTTTTTGTCAACAGCTAAAATAGCTGCTGATGTGATTGTTCTGATTAACATGTCAGCCAGCACGCTTTGTGCCAAACACTGACGAGCCATCAGCTGTTTACAGCAGGCATGTGGCACATTACGATAACGGCTGTCGGTGCCAAGGACAGCACTGTGTGTTCATTGTCAGTGACTGTTCATGAAATGTTTGGCAGTTGTAATCAAAACCATGCAAAACACGACAATCAGACTACTGGAGACACACAGGTAGTCAATTAGTTGTCTGGATGTATCAAAAAGTACATTTTACTCACTTGAAATACTCCCATTTGTGGAAAATGAAAGCAATATAATTATTTTTAGTCTGAAAGTTGTCACAAATCAGCCACCTACAGTGTGTGAAAGTATACTGATAAAGCATACAGCTGGATTCCATTGCTAATCATTTCTAAAAATGTTGTACAAAGTTGGATTCAAGGGTCTTGTAGCAACAGATGTTACTGTTACTGTTAGCGTGCTGCAGAAAATCTTCACTTTCTTGTGTCGTCTCTTTTGCCATTTCAGCAAAAATATGTATTCTGACATTGCATTGCCAATGGTAAACAAACCAGGAGTGACTGTTATGAAGCAGTTGTTGCTAACAGCTGCTGAAGTGTGTGCATGTGTGCTGTAGGAGGAGGTGGGGGGTGAAGTGCAGGGGGGGCAGCTGTCAGGACAGACAAACCGTGTGCTTCCTACGTGCCCTTATAAGGACGAATGTCCCTCAAAACCATGACCCATTTAAGACCAATCTGCTTTATCCTGATAGAGAGCGGGTGATAACGATGGGACCCTGCCAAAAAGTGCTTCATTGACCTGAAGGGAGCTGTTGACAAAACACAGCGGCGGTTTCATCCAAAAACTAAACGTGATGTCTCTGCCTCCTACTTTTTGCACAGCAGTGACCCCCCTACTGAACAAGAGAGTCTCTGCTCAGCAAACACTTCAAACACTCATTGCAGCACTTTCAGTTTTGCATTTGTTTGGTTTGTTCAATGTTCATCTCATTCACAATCATCCAATCAAGCTGTTAATGACACTAAGACGCTGTCAGTGAACTTACTCAGGTACTGTAAACCATTCCAGTTAGCTCATTAAAGTACTACTTACAGGTGACATGGATCCACTAATATAATAGTATAACACTGACAGCAGCAAGTACTTTTTCTTTTGATTTATCTTTGCTGATAATACCTTTGTGCTTAGTGTGTAATGACATGATAATGAGTGTTTTCGTAGTTTGTTACGGCCACTTTTACTTAAATGATCTGAAAGCTTCATCCACCACTGACTGATGTTACAGGCCATCAGAGGGCAAAACACTCCTGAAGTGTTGCCTCATGAACACACATAATCCATGTGTAGTACTTAATTTCTTGGAGCTGTATTTCCAAATCGTACTTTTCTTTAGAGTATTTATCTTGTGTTGAGCGTGCAGATGCCTGGATAAAGTCATTATCACAGAAAGCACACAAAGCTTTATGTATGCTAAGAATATGTAAATCCTCTCTTGTCTTCACCTTACAGTCAAGCAGCTATTTTGATAATAGCTTAATCATTCAAGCTATTTTTGCTGCTTTTCCTCATCGTATGGGAAGATGAACTGAACATCTGAATAAGTTACGATTTGATCATTGTTTCAGGTGATTTTTACATACACACCTCTTTAGAAGACCCAAAACCCTTTGCAGACCGTAGTGATTCACCAGGACATTCATCCAAAACTTAATGAATGGTTATGACTTGGCAAAGCTACAAGATGTGAAAGTAACTCAAGTCTCTGTTATGTAAAAGCCTGGAATGGAAATAGATAAGTAGGTTAGTAGCGTGTCTGTGAGGTTCATTACAGCACATGGCTACAAATGGAATATTTCAACGTGCTGATGGTGTGGGGGGGTATTTACATTCTTACTGCACTCAAACTGGCCTGATAGGGCTACGGCATGGGGACGTGGGACTGTGGGGGCAGTGTGAGGTGACGAATAAGGAGCCTGAGCACTCGCCTCAGTCTGCGGCGACATGCAGCCACTGGCACCTGTTACACTCCATTTCCCTAAAAGGAGACACTGGAGCCAATCAGAGCTCAGAACTGCCACTCGTTGCTGCCTGCACAGGCCATCCCAGGGATCTGTCGTCTGCTGGAGGTCCGGACCCTGCCCTCAGCTTCCTTCACACCCCCCTCTTACAATATTGCCTCTCAGCTGTCTGGCATGTCCCCCCCCCCCTGTCCTCACACATCCCCCGACACTGGCAAACTATCACAGGAGGGTCCCCTTAGACGGCTCCTTAACCAGATTACTCAGACGAGATCTCAGATTACCATTGCACCCTCCAATTACCCACATCCCCAGCACTCTGTTTGAGCTTAGTCATATTAGCACATCCTTTGGGACCTGAATGGCAGCTCCACAAATTATGAATGGGAGAAAGATGCAGCTGTTTGAGGCAGAAATCTGAATTAATCAAAATATTGCAGTTACAGGGTTTTCCGGGTGTCCCAATCAACATACTCAAGTTGAATAATTTGACACCTAAAATGCAATTAAGACACCGCATTCTAATGTACAAACCATATATATTTATCTCATCAAACTAACCACCATCCAGGCAAAAATCTTCATGAAACTTCCTCCTACTCCTCATTTCTGTCCACTGCCTTTCATCTCCAAGGCAACATCTCTCCTGTCTGCTGGCGTCCCTGACACAGGATCCACTTTACTGGACCATTTTGCCGAGCAGCACTTAATTTGGGCTTGTGTGAACCCATGAGCCCGCCCACCAGCCCCCAGCCTCAGGATGCTAGGACATATTTAAGGACCCCCTCACACCATCGCCCTTTGTCCCAGTGGAAACTCCAGTCTTGTGGTTACAACTTGGTGAGTCCCTTTACAGTCTTCTTGCATTTCAGCTGGTGGTTTTTGGACTGTAGGGATCAGGGAGGATGAGCAGACGCTGCTGCTGTAGGACATGTTTTTGCCACAACATGGATATGTTTTATACACTTTGCACTTCGCTTCTGTCTGTGATAAGAGCTGATTGCGTTTTTTGGGGGAAGAATGAGAGCTGAGTATAAGAGAGGGGGGAGAAGTTCAAAGAAAGGGGGGAAAAAGAGAAAGTGGTGGTGATGAAGAGTTCAGAAGGTGTTCATTAAGAGTGACACTCTGCAGACTATGAAAGTCTCTGAGGTCAGGGATGCAGGGATGGGATGCTTGTAGTGGAGTGCCAGACATGAAGCTCTAACTCAGAATAGATACAACCTAAAAACATGTACTGGGTTCAACAAATATGGATTTACTTCTAGGTTGAATAGATAAAAAATTAATTTGACTGGTTTCATACCAAGAAGAACCAAGTAACAAAAAATCCATTTTCATTGTAGGGATAAAAACCCTCTGAAGTAGCTTTTCTAACATCATGGGAAGCTAAAAATAATTATAGTCTAGTCTGTCTATCTTGGCCTGAACTCTTCAGAAGGAGATGTTTAGTTTCAGTGAGGCTTTCCTGATTAAATGAAAAAAAAAAAAGTAGTTAAAAAAGCAATGAAAGTCATTTTTCTGCATTAACAGTAGGTATTTAAATACAGGATGGTACACTATAGAAACCAAAGCACAGATGAATACATATATTGATAATGTCAAATTTACTAAAGAAATTTAGAAAAACTCTCATTTCAATGGTGCCTTTGACAACATACGATTTTTCATAGGTTGCAATATTGAGGCTGATATCCATAAAAACATGACATAGACAATACCCCAGCAGCCATTCAAACTGAAGTTAGAGATGCTGATTTGAATGGGGAAGCCTGTATGAAGGACGGGATGCTGCCACTTGGGATGCAGACTGTGGCCAGAGATCCTGGAAGGATCTGAGCACATGGTCTGGCCCCAAACAGAGGAGTCCACTATGTGGCGACAGCTGAGGAGAGACCCATGCCTCCGGTGCCACTCGTCAAAAGACACACCGCCTCAGCTGTTAACTGGCTCTGGCTTAACGACCAGATAGAGAGGAGGGGTGTGGGGATGGAGGAGGGTGACAAGGGTCCCGAGGCTGAAAATAGCCCCATGAGAGTGTGTGTGGGGGGTCCAGCCATGTCCCCTTTTGGCTTTTCCGGCAGCTGTGGGACTCAGAGAGGAGATTAGAGCGCTCAGGTGTCTTCATACTGAACGTGGTGCTACATCGTCTCTTTGAATTGCATGAATTTGTTTTCTGTGCGAAATGATCTTCCCATAAGTTTTTAAAGTCAAAACATTAACTGTGTTAGGCTGACTTACCAAAGTACAACAGAAACTTTATGAAGAACCTTGAAGAAAGCAAATAATGTTCACTGTTAAATAGAAGTTCCTGAAACAGACAAATGTGAATATCACAAACTAATGTTTTTACTGTTTCTCCATCCTCTGTCTCGAATAGAAGGCCATCCCAAAAAAGACCAAACATGTGTGACGACGACGAGACCACCGCCCTGGTGTGCGACAACGGCTCTGGCCTGGTCAAGGCTGGGTTTGCCGGTGATGATGCTCCCCGTGCTGTCTTCCCATCCATTGTTGGACGCCCCCGTCACCAGGTAGGACAACTGAAAGGGCCACGTAGCTTTGTCACAGGCTGTTTAGCTTGTTCCTGAAATACTGAGATGTGTTTGCTTCGTCCTCAGGGTGTGATGGTGGGTATGGGTCAGAAGGACAGCTATGTGGGAGATGAGGCCCAGAGCAAGAGGGGTATCCTGACTCTGAAGTACCCCATCGAGCACGGCATCATCACCAACTGGGACGACATGGAGAAGGTGAGATTATATATTAACATCCTTGTTTTGTTTTTCTCGTCATGATTGGAGCCTAATTCTACATTTATTATATGAAATTGTTCCTGACATACTTCTTCCTCTTCTCTTTTCACAGATCTGGCACCACACCTTCTACAATGAACTCCGTGTGGCCCCAGAGGAGCACCCCACCCTGCTGACTGAGGCCCCCCTCAACCCCAAGGCCAACAGGGAGAAGATGACCCAGATCATGTTTGAGACCTTCAACGTCCCTGCCATGTATGTGGCTATTCAGGCAGTGCTGTCCCTGTACGCCTCTGGTCGTACCACCGGTGAGTCTCTCCCAAGGACTTGAACTCGCTGACTGTACAACGTCAGGCCGATGAAAATGCACACTTTAAGTGTTGTCCTCTAACAAACTTCTGCTTTTTCTGGACAGGTATTGTGCTGGACTCTGGTGATGGTGTGACCCACAACGTGCCCATCTATGAGGGTTACGCTCTGCCCCACGCCATCATGCGTCTGGATCTGGCCGGTCGCGACCTGACTGACTACCTGATGAAGATCCTGACTGAGCGTGGCTACTCCTTCGTCACAACTGGTAAGAAATCCCCAACAACTAACTGGAAAGAGAAAAATGGATGAGTTATAAGAGTAATAGAGGTTTGGGACACATAATATGACACTTAGTACAACTACACAAGGTCATAATGTCAGCAAACTGACACGTCCCTCACATGCTGTAGCAATATTGAGCTAAAGATTGCTAACATTAGCTAGCTATCGGTCATTAAGCTACCAGATCAAGTGTATTGAATTGAAAAAGAATGAGCTATTTCTTACCTCAAAAGTTTCATAGTCTCGCTATAAACACAAGAAGACAGCTAATAAGAAAGATGAAGTGCAGAGCCTCATTTAGCTTACTTCTAATTTACTTAACTTGCAAATGTTAGCTAACGTTAGCCACAGTAAGCTACAGCTCATTCCGGACCAAGTGAGGCTAGCAACAAACTCCTGAAATTTATTGAGTGATGTGTGTTTTATTTCCTTATTAACAATTCAATTAATTTAGGAGAGAAAGAATATTTCTTATTTTGAAAGCCGCCCTTTAACATATGCTAACATTTGTCACAATAAGTTACCTATACTGGGCATACTAAGTGTGGCATAGCAGCAAAACCGTCATTTGAGAAAAGGTGCATTTAATTGGTCATGATAAAAACTTTTAATTTGCAGGAGGAATACTAACACTAAACTGATATTTTCTCCCGCCAGCTGAGCGTGAGATCGTGCGTGACATCAAGGAGAAGCTGTGCTACGTTGCTCTGGACTTTGAGAATGAGATGGCCACCGCCGCCTCCTCCTCCTCCCTGGAGAAGAGCTACGAGCTGCCCGACGGTCAGGTCATCACCATCGGCAATGAGCGTTTCCGCTGCCCCGAGACCCTGTTCCAGCCCTCCTTCATCGGTGAGTCGTGACGGCTGAACCAACACTCAGCGGACAGTTATCCTGAATGAACCACATGTTCTACAAGTCATACTTCACATGTACAGTGAAACTTTTTAAAAAAAATAATGTATGAGCTGGCAAAAAAGAAACATTTTGACCAGAAATAAACACTCAAATGAAGTATATATGATATTACATTCACATCTCTCAATATTTATTATATTTCAGAATCTTATTTATTTTCCTAGTAAAATCTTTGATGTCAGTCATATGAACACTCACCGTTTCCTCTCACCTGTGCAGGTATGGAGTCTGCTGGTATCCATGAGACTGCATACAACAGCATCATGAAGTGCGACATTGATATCCGCAAGGACCTATACGCCAACAACGTGCTGTCCGGTGGTACCACCATGTACCCTGGTATTGCTGACCGTATGCAGAAGGAGATCACCGCCCTGGCCCCCAGCACCATGAAGATCAAGGTGAGCCCTTATGGACCAGCACTACCTGGTTAAATCCATTTGACAGGAGGCTTTCAAGTTGTAAAATCGTTCTCGTACCAACCTGTATCTCTACCTTTCCCCCCTCTTGTCAGATCATCGCTCCCCCTGAGAGGAAATACTCCGTCTGGATCGGCGGCTCCATCCTGGCCTCCCTGTCCACCTTCCAGCAGATGTGGATCAGCAAGCAGGAGTACGATGAGGCTGGCCCCTCCATCGTCCACAGGAAGTGCTTCTAAATCTCCAACCATCACCGAAAACCCCTCAACAACTGCACCGGCTCTCCCTCCATACCTGTATTTCTACTGTGCCTTTTGCTGTATATACATGTACTATTGTAATAAAAATAGTTGCTTTTAACAGTAAATGTCTGGAGTGTTGGAGTCTCAATAACAAGCATTTACATGAACATATATTTGCCTGTTGATTCAGAATACATAATTTGGGTACGGCTGCACTGTTATTCCATTTACCAAAAGCAGATATGAAAGAAACTGTAGTCATCTCTCTTCTTTTTCTATTCCACAAAAACTTGCAACTTCCCGCTAATCCAAGAGAGTTTTTAAATAGTTTCTTTATCTTAAGAAGTCAGAGAAATTTCTCAACACATAAATTAATTAAAACTCAAAATCACCACATTTGGAGATACATGGTTTTCAGTGGACAGGATGTGTGAAGAGTATAAAGGTCAATATTTGCCTCTGAGAAGTACAGTACTTGAGTAAATGTACTTTGCACTACTGTTCATCACCATCATCTGAGAGCTGAAGTGAAAGCTGTTTCCAAGCTGAAAGCTCATATCTACCACTTTCCCATGTGACCTGAATGCAACACTTGTCACTTCCTGGTCACCTGTGCCACAGGTGATATGGATGAGCATAATAAAGCCGGCCTCCTTCATTCACCACTCATTTTGCGGGAAACAGAGATTATGGTGTCACAAGGCTGTTGAACTGCGTGCTTTCTGACAGCTCTCACTGATATTCAAACCATGAAGGTCACAGACAGTAATGTGATCCGGTTTCACCTTCAGGTTCTTTATGGGATAACCACGAGGAGCTTTGAGAAGAAGAGGGAGCGACTCTTCATCGGTGGTGCAAAGGTCTTTGGTGTTCCTCTGGAGAGTTTAGCCAGGCAGTACATAGCTGAGTTTGGACTGGTGCCGTGGTGAGTGGGAGCAGCAGGATGAAGAATTTGTGAAATTACAGCTCAGAGATTAATCTTTTTTTTATTGTTTTACATGTTGTGTCTCAGCTTCTTGGTGGATGCTTGTTCATTTCTTCTGGAGCGTGCTGGGACTGTAGGCCTGTTCAGAAAACCAGGCTCTCTTCCTCGCATTAAGACCCTCAGGGTAAGATTTCGACCCTCTGTAGATTTCATTAATGTCTACTGGAGCAGTAGCGCCACCTGGTGCTTTGAGCAATCAGTGCTTCTGTATCTGTCAGCTTTGTCTCAGTGGAATGTGTGAATGTGTATTAGTGATGTGACTTTTTATTTTGGAAAGCTTTGAATAATGTTGCACTTCCTGTGTGTGTTCCAGGCCAAGCTGAACAGAGGAGAGGGGTGTCTTTCCACGGCCGTGTCTTACGATGTGGCAACTCTCATCAAGCAGTTTTGCAGGGAGCTGCCGGAGCCTTTGTTTCCCTCTGAGCTCCACGCAGCCCTGCTCAAAGCCCAGGCTCTGCCCAACCTGGAGGACAGGACTGCAGCCCTCCAGCTGCTGTCCTGTTTGCTGCCTGCCAGAAACTCCTCCTGTCTGCATTACCTGTTCGACTTCCTCTCCAAAGTCTCCCAGAGGTTTGACACTAACAATGTGCAGAAATTAAAATGTGTTCAGGGCGCATTAAAGTAGTAGATGACCACCAATGTGAAGATGATTGATTCGATTTTGGTAAATGAGCAGCAGTTAGCTGAATAGATGGCACAAATGTCGAGGTTTTAAAGCAAGCAAGCAATGTTTCCACCTGTAAAAGGAAGATTACTGCCTTGGATAACTGTATTAGTGCTGTCTGTCTGCATCTGTGGTTCCCAAACAACCCCTCAGCCTGATTACAGTCCTGACAGTTACTTCCTTTAAAGTACGAGTTAAAATGATTGACTTTGTTTTTCGGACAGGCTTCAGCACATTTTCAGGTGACATTCTGCTGATTTCATGTGTTTCTTCTCTTCATCCTATGTGACGCCATCAGAAGCGCCGAAAACTTGATGATCAGCTCCAACCTCGCTACAGTCTTCGCTCCGTGTCTTTTACCGTCTCTCAACAAGGCAGAGATGTCCGAAGAGCGACTCGAGCTCAGAGTTCGTGTCCTGAGCACCTTCATTGAAAATCCTCACTTATTTGGTAACAAACCACTCAGTCTGTCGTGACGCTACAGTTTTGATTAAGGGTATTAATGATACCTGTTTATTAGGTGTGATTCCTAAAGCGGTCATGGACAGCATGGAGTTTCTAAAGAATTTACATCATCTGAATGGAGCAGAGAGAGGACATAAAAAGAGACACAGTTTCAAAGGTAAAGAAAATGAAAAATGTTGGCCCTCATTGGCTTTTCCTCAATTGTGCCCTCTTCAATTTCATTTCCCCGAACACTTAAAGTGATGCAGTCCATGAAGACGGTGCCCTGGATTCAGGGGAGGTCAAAGGTCAGACCTCCAGTCTCTGAGCAGGAGCAGGGGTCCACCTCAGGAGACAGAAAAACGCTCAGGAGGAGCCTCGGTCAGGAGGCTTTCCCCAATGTCCAGCTGTTTAGGACCTGTTTGCCTTGTGCAGGTAAACACGATATGAAGAATGAAACTGGCTCTAATGGGTGTGAATTTGTACCATAGATACCTTCTGGGAAGCTGTCATGTCAATCTACACAGTCAATGATTTGTACAGAATGTAATATTAAAATTGTTTATAGACCAAGACTGCAGCCCAGCAGCAGCTTTGTTGGACAGCTACGTTGGCAAAGACACATGCAAGACTCCGCAGGAGGGACTAAAAAGGTGAAGTTTAAACACAATTATAGAAATAATTTGATGTCATACTACAGCTGATCTCTGAATGCTAACATTATGCATTGTTGTTGCATCAAATGTTTCAGTTCTGGAGCAACTTTGACAAGAAATCGCTAAACATCAGACTGTCCAAGTAACTTATTCAAACTTGTTCTTTTTTCATTTTCAGGGATCTACGTTTGGGTCATTTTCCGAGGTTCGGCAGAGGATCGGATGCAGGCGGCTCTCCTGTGCTCAACGGTGTCGGGAAACTGCACCTCACATCTTGGAGGAGACGCACTTCCATATAAAGTACTGAATATTAAGAAATGTGGGTCACCCCGTATTTCTGCAGCATTTTAGATTCAAATCTCTCACAGACCGCTTTGTGTTTATAAAGTGGCTTACAGTGGTTTAGTGTTTTGAATCCATTCACTTAAAATATGTTTTAACATTCTACATTTTAATGAATTTACTGTATGTACTTTTACTATTTATTCCTCAACAAGACTGTCACATGGATTAAGTTTGACTACACTTTTATTTCAAGTGAATAAACCTTTTTTCAAAATGTTTTTCTCATGTGTATCTTTTACCTGCACATGAGCTACCTGTGTGGCCTGACCGAAGGTGATGAAAGTAATCCTTGTAAGAAGTTAAACAAGTCAGTACAGACCCAAATAATAAGAGAATTAATTATACATACACACACACAGAGAGAGAGAGAGAGAGAGAGAGAGAGAGAGAGAGAAATAACAAGCTAGTCCATGTTCAGATTTGTCTTATTTTGACAGTGGGTATATCAGCATTATGCAAACGGTTGAATGATTTATCACACTAACCACCTGCTGAAGATGATTACAGAGAAGATGGGCGTACGTTTGTGGTATAAACTTGTTTTCATGGTGTACATACTGTCCTGGCGCCTGTGGTGGCTCTCACTGCAGTGCTGCTGTGCGTGCTGCACAATTAATTGGCACAATGTAACAGCCAATGAGAAGGGAGGATTTCTGGTATCTTAGCAACTGCATCTTGAACCGTGAAGTGAGGCGGATCGCATCCTGCAAGGTTGCATAATGGTCAACTATGATGACGATGGAAATACAGTGTTTCCCTTCAAACTAAAGTAGGAAGAAGAGCTAAACGTTTAGGACAGTTATTTTTATCACAATAAGAAAGCAGTAAAACCTAAATTCATGCTAAACCAACTTTAATCCGAGTGAATTACGGTGATATTTGTCGAGAAACAGATTTAAAAATAAAAATAAAAGATAAAAAATTCTTATCGCGTTTGTGAAGCAGACTTTTATTTTGGGAGCCGGATATACGTGTTTGTATGCTGGCGAGATTGACAGAGGTCTCGCGCAGCAGGCAGGTCCCACCATCCGCGCGGACACGGTAAGAAAAATACACCAAAGAAATCCTTTTTTGTGGATCATTTGCGATGTTTTCTAGAAATACATCATATGTTTACTCAAATAAATGTAATAATATACAGATTTTGATATAAATGATGGGGTTTTTTTCTGTTTTATTGACATAATGTAGGCTATTTATAGACTATTTACATCGGCCCTCTGTTTACAGAGTGAGTGGCGCACCAAGGCTTTATTCCATTTACACATAATTCATTTTACAGTTTTTATTAACCATCATAACAGCTGACAGAAAAGCATCCAATGAAAGCTCTCTCCACATTATGGACCTTTTTGATCTAATTTGTCATGTGAATTAGTCATGTGTCTAACAGAAACATGCACCTGTGTTTGCACATGATTACACGCCTGACCGGCCAGTAAAACCTATTGTGTTTTCTCCCCCCCGCAGATGACAGAAATGGGCTCGGCTGTGCGGTTATGGTTGCTCGGCCTCCTCCTGTGCCTGCAGCTCGGCAGGGCTCCAGCCCGCAGCCCCCGCACGGCGGACCAGGTGTCTGAGGCCGACATCCAGCGGCTCCTGCACGGCGTCATGGAGCAGCTGGGCATCGCTCGGCCCAGGGTCGAGTATCCTGCGCATCAGGCCACCAACATCGTCGGGCCTCAGAGCATACAGGGTTTGTTGGGCTCTGTTTCTCCTATATCATGTGTCTTAATTCGGTACTTGATTTCCTGCTTTTCTCTCGTTCTGATCAAATAACCCAAACAGGAATATAAAATCAACACCATTGTCTCCCGTTTGATTGGTGGCCATATAGTTAAAATAATCCCATTTTGATGCGGTGATATATTCTCTCTGTCTGTCCAGCTGTATGTCATCTGTCTTAATTATGCATTTACTTTCCTTTTTTATTTAGAAACAACAAAACAGAACAGAGCAATGCAGGCTACACATAAAATCAATTTAAACACACAAAGTCCTTCCACCGCTGTCCCACATACAGGATACACAAAACTATTTTACATTAAGTTTTTACATTTTACATGAATTTTAATTCACAGTAACCAAGTCTTCAAACCGCTTGTATTATCCTAATAACAGTGCAAAACTCAAAGATACTCGGTTGCTTGTACTTGCATTATGAAGCTTTTTCTTGATGGTTGTGGTGGAGCTGCTGTTTTTCTGGTGATTGCAGCCCTTGTTTTCCTCCACAAGGTGGTGCTCATGAGGGGCTTCAGCACCTCGGCCCCTTCGGCAACATCCCCAACATTGTGGCCGAGCTGACAGGCGACAATGTTCCGAAAGACTTCAGCGATGACCACGGATACCCGGACCCTCCAAACCCCTGTCCCCTGGGAAAGACAGGTACAAACTCTTGTTCTAAGCACGTTTTTCAACTCTTTCTGTTCTTTGGTCCATTTATTTGCACTTTGCTGCTTTTTGCACGTGAATTTCTGACTGAAAATGATCTGAATCACTACATTGACCACTTGTAAATTAATTGCTGGTGTTTCAATCAATCAATCAATCCTGATGAACTGTAGGTTAGGCCGTAGTAAGGCTCCTCTTCTTCTTCTCTGTCACATTCACAGCAGCAGACGGCTGTCTGGAAAACGCTCCGGACACAGCCGAGTTCAGCAGAGAGTTTCAAAAACACCAGCACCTCTTTGACCCGGAGCACGACTACCCTGCCCTGGCAAAGTGGGTGAGTACAGGTGGACAGGGGCTAATTATTATTTTTACCAGGGGTCAATCAAACAGGTGAAACATGCTCCTTTTTGCTTTCTTACTACTTATTTCCACCAGGCTTGACTTAAATTTTGCTTTCCTAATGCTGTAAAACAAAATATAACAAGTAAATACACTGATATAAATGTACTGAATGTTATTTATTAATATAGTGTTTCTGATACCAGGTGGGCCCATTTTTATGATCAAGCTGTTTGAGTCAGTATGTGCTGATATCCAACATCAGTATTGGTGCATCTCGCATTCTAGACAACAAGTGTTTAGAGCTTTTTTTTTTTTTTTCTTTTAAAGAAATTAGACTAAGTCGTAGTCATAATGGGTTGTTATCTGCTCTAGTTTCAGTCTCTTCTCATCTCTTCCTGTCTGGGAACAAGCAGCCCACCACTCACAGCTTTGGTTTCTCATGCTGGCGACGGCATAAAAACAAAACTGAAGACAAGACTTTTGCCATTTACAACATCAAAAGAAACTTGTATCTTGGTTGGTCTGGCCTGAAGAAATCACACGTTTGAGTGTTTTTACTCACTGGAAAAGCATTCAGGCAATTTGTTGGCTGTAATTTAAGAACAAAGGGCTGGCTGTAAAGCAATGATTTAATGTCTGAAAACTGTTTTTTCCCCTGTGTTTCCTTTCAGAACAAGGAGCTTTTGTACCAAAAACTGAAGGGAGGACCAAAAAGAAGAAAAAGGGTACAGTGTTTGTTGTCTTTTTCCTCCTCCTTTGTAGTGTTGTGTCTGAGAAACCACATCAGCAGCACGGAAATTTACCCCAGAGGGGAGCACTGTTGAACTCTCTGCTTTAGATGAGGAGTGATATTTTCTGAACAGAAATCCCACTTTTTGGGGTGAAACACTCGTTTTTTAAATCAGATTTTGTTCTATGTGGTCAGATATTACTGCAAGTCCTGATGTTTGCAGTAGTAATATTTTTATCCGCCTCCTGCAGAGTGTCAACCCGTATTTGATGGGCCAGAGGCTGGACAACGTGGTCGCCAAAAAATCTGTTCCTCACTTCTCCGAGGAAGAGGAGGAAGAGGCACCGACCATCCCTGCTGATGGCAAATCCACCACCTAAACCCCTGCACCTGCAACACTCACTGTAATATTTAAGTACACGCTGATTGAAGTTTTTAACACTGCATATTTAAGCATTATGGTAAATGGTACATAGAAAAAATATTTTATTGTGTTTTTTTATTTTATTGGAAACATATTTGTTGACCAAGATCCTCAGTAATTAGGCTCAACATGCTGTAACTGTGATGTGTTTAAAAGATTTTCTTAGACACGAAACACATTAGAATATTCAAGGCCATTTCTAGGTGGAAAAGTGATTCTCAGTCCACTTATATCAACTCATTTTAAGGCATTTAGAATAGTTGCAGGAGATTCAACCATTTAACCCAAAATGCTAAAATACAGCGTGTTAAAAACTTGACCGGCAGTGCACAATATATCTACAACTGTATTATAATTAGAAGTTGTATAAAGATATATTGATTTGGAGGAATGTTGAATCAGAGAGTTATTATTACTCATGACTGTACAGATAAACTCACAAGTTTCATTTTTGTGTCTTGATACAAAGTTCTGTGTCTTGAAGCAAAGACTGAATACAGATCATATTCTTAGAAGTTAATTATAAATTGTTGTTGCTTTGCTTTGTCATGTAAGGGATGACTGTCACTGTAGCATGGCAAATATTGTAAATCTTCTTCTGATTAGTGTCTATTCACATCACCACACTGTCATTATGAATCTCTGCAGGCAGCACTGAATCCATTTCGGATCGCTTCATCATAACAAAAATGGTTGTGTTATGTTTTTGTTCTGCAAAGTCAAATAAACGATTTATCTGCATTGAGAAAGTTTGGTGTTGTTTTTTTTTTTCTTCTTCCTTTCAGACAGATAAAGTGAGGATCGGGGTTTTGGTGGGCGTGCTCTGCTGAAGCTCTGAAACTCAAGACAGTTTGGGAAAGCCCTCAGTGTGTCGTTCATAAAGCCACTACAGAGGAGGCAGGAGCAGAAGAAGAAACACATGCTGTAAACTGTCAGACTGGATCGAGTTTTCTTGTGAGGAGCTCAAATAAACAACAGGTAACTCCGCTGATTAACTGCTGATTTTGTTTGCTAAACTCCTAAATGATCTTGTGTTTGGTGCGTAATGCGCGCGTAAAAGCCGTGCGTAAAAATCTCTCCATCAATGACTGACTTTGCGTTTTTTCCCCTTCAGTTTCTGCGATGAAGACACCGTCATTGCTGATGTTTGCAGCAGTTCTGGCGCTGCTGCTCAGCCCGCTCAGCGCTGATGCGGACACCTTTCAAGGCGCTTTCCCACACCCAAACAAGTACAATCCACAGGAATCGGATAGATGCCAACTACCCGCCATCACTGGACTAATTTCCCGCGGGACGTCGCCTGGAAGCTCAACCGACGAAGTGCTGGAGTCCAGTCAGGAAGCGCTGCACGTCACGGAACGCCGGTACCTGCGGCTCGACTGGTGCAAGACGCAGCCGCTCAAACAGACCATCCAGGAGGAGGGCTGCCTGAGCCGCACCATCATCAACCGCTTTTGCTACGGACAGTGCAACTCCTTCTACATCCCGCGGCATAATTACCAGGAGGGAGAAGTCTTTCAGTCCTGCTCTGCTTGCAAGCCCAAAACCTTCAGCACCGTCACTTACACGCTGTTCTGCCCGGGTCAGACACCCAGCACCAGGAAGAAACGGATCCAGCGCGTAAAGCTATGCCGCTGCACAACAATAGATACAGACTAGACACAAATAAACACATCCCAGTTCCATAATATCTACAACTGCAGCTTTGCAAATACGAAAAAAACGGAAAGCTTATGTTGCTTAAAGGACACGTGAGAATGCAGTGGGAATAAGAAGGTGAGGAACTTACCTGAGCCTTTTTTTTAAATCATTATAATGAAAAGATAGTAATTTACCACTGTTTCTGTTGATGGACAAAATACACAAGTAACTGATTCCCTCTGAGATGACCTGCATTTAATAATTTATCACACTGTCCAGATATTTTGTCAATTATCAGTTATTGCTCCAGCAAAGTCAGTTTCTATGTGTGTTAGCACATTGGAGGACTTGTTGGCCAAAGGTTTTAGATGCAGGGACTTTGCCAAAGTTTAGGGTTTATTTAAGTAAACTGGTGACCTTGAGGGCCGATGAGAGCATGTTTAAGCTTAAGGCAGGCTGACTTGTAACCATGTATAGTGTCTTATTTGTTGAAGACATGCAGGCTAATGGATGTGCAACGTTTTACCTTATCAGAAAGTGGTTAAGGACACAAATTAAGAGGACTGGGATGGTTGTAATGTTTCCACTGTGTGGGATGTAAAGCTAAAGGCTTTCATGATATACAGTTTTTTTTTACAACCTGCACTGCTACAACCCCAATTCCAAATTGGGTGTGAAAGGGGCATCCTGGAAAGGCTCAGTCATTCACAAGCGAGGATGGAGCGAGGTTCACCACTTTGTGAACACGATTGTAGAAAAGATGTTACTACATGGGGACACTTTGCTGAACAAATGTTAGTAAAGACAGCTCATTTGCAAATGATTGCGTTCTGTTTTTACGTTCCTGCTTTTTTTGGAATTGAGGTTTTGAAAGCCACTTCATTTTAGGATTGTGTATGATATGTGTATTGTAAAGCTGCTTGTAAATAAAAGTTTCCAAGCTATGAAAGCAGATATTTTCTGATCACAGATTTTATTTGTGTAAAAATATTGAAAAGATTAGACTTTATATGTCAGGATCAACGGAAAAGAAAGTGCAATATAAGAATCCATATACAGCTGAAGCTATCTATGAGGTCTACATACAGTATTGCACCAAAAATCTTTTTTCAATCTTTTAAATTTAAATACATTTTAGGTACCGAACTATATTACATAAAGCTGTCAGATGATGAATGCAAGAACTCCATGGACATGTGAGAATAACAAATAAACTCTGTAAAAAAAAAAGGGGTAAAGTTTATCGTGTGTTCACCAAGGAAATATTGGTTTGGTCTCATGGTCCACCTCCAGTCTGACCCAGCTGGGTTAGGATGATATACCTCCTGAGTCCCTTAAGGTGAAGACATGCTGGCTTCTTTCTGGCGCAGTCGTTCTTTCTGTTGAAAACAAAATAAAATTGGACTTAACAGAGTTGAGATCATTGCAGAGAACTTCCTACGTATTCAATCAAAGCAGCAAAACAGCATATCTGCGATTGTGCATGTATTTATCTCCAGTCAATGTTCAACACCTGGTCTAGGAAATGTCTGCTGGTGAGTTTTTTACCCACATAGGCAAATATACAGAGAAAAATCTCTTTGCCTCTTCAGTACATCAGCTCTACTGTACCAAATCCTGTCTTACCAAACTGTTGGGATTGACCTTTCTGGTCTCCACCTTCTTCTCGCTTGTGATCCTCTTCACTGACAGCTGAGCCTCTTTTAACCTGCAGAAAATGTGTTGAGTTCATTCATTCAACTGTTTGATAAAACTTTGGCATGTATATTAAGAAAGTTAGTAGAAATGAAGGAAATTGTTCCAAGAAAAGGTACGCTTATACCAATAACAACACAAATAAATAAAATAAAGTCAGTGTCAATACAGGTTCAGTCCAATCAAACCAAAAAAATAAACAAAATTTGCTCATGACACGATATTACCCACAAAGACACGTGGTAGGGCATCCCACTGTTCCTCCCATCGGTCACATGCAATACTTCAGACACTACTGACAGGACTTTTTCCAAAACATTGGTTGAGTTTGGATCTTTAAAATTACATTCATTCAGAGAAACTGTCTGGATCAATGTGCACATTTCTGCCATTTAACAACATTTGTTAGACTTGTTGATTTGTTAGGCAGAGTTCTCTGATACCTGTCTTTGGAGATAGTCTTGTTCTCTCTCTTCCATCTGGCCTTGAAGTCAGCACAAAACTCAAACCAGAGCATGAAGAAATAGCCAGTGGTCAACTCCTTCTCTCCTGTCTTGGGCTTCAGTCCAAAGTACTGAGCCAAGTCCTGAAAACTGAGCAATAAATATATATATATATAAAGTAAAAGCACAATAAACCAAGTGCTCACTCGCCTCCCATGTAACCAAATGGTTTGGTCATATTCTGCCACCAGCAGTTGCTTTCAGTTGAACGTTGACTTGCTATTAGCAATAGCTAATAGCAGAGATTTGTAGCAGTTAAATTATACTGTTAACATACACCATTTTGTTACTGGAGATCAACAAGAAAACACTTTCAGGTATCTCTTACCTACTTCCCAGATGCCCTCGTTGTGCCATGATTCATTGTTACTATTTTTATTGCAACTATTTGGTGATTGTTTTGTGTTTTGTTGATAGCTGCTAGCTGGAAATTCTCACTAATACTGTTAGCCAACCAAGCTAGCAGTTTTACTGGCTGGCTAAGGCTAATGTGTTACTAAAATAACGTTCTAACTCACTGGTCTCGGGCCTGTATACGGCCCGTGAGACCGTTTCACCCAGGCCACGAGGTAATTCAGCGATTAAAAAATAAAAAAAACAATTAAAAAAAATCGTAAATGGTACATTGTCATTTTTCGCCGAGCGGTACCCGAACTCAACACGCGTCGCGGTTTATTGACGTCATTGCATCATGGCGCCTAGCAACAAAACTTAAGTAGACGGAAAGTGCTTTCCAAGAGAAACGGTTTAAAAGTTTTGTTGTGGAAGTAAAACACAAGCCGGTGTGTCAAAGTTAGTTTGTAGGGACGCGCAGTGAATTTCAAGAATCACTACAACTCGAAATATGCTAAACTGGATATGGGCTACAAGGACAAACGTGGTTGGATAAAGTTGACGCTCTTCGACGGAGTTTGTGTCCCAACAAGCAGCTTTCACAGACAGAGACAGTGTTATCCAGGCAGGTTTTGTGGTGAGCGAGTTAATAGCTAAGAAGCTGAAGCCTCATTCAGAAGGAGAATTTGTGAAGGAGAGCCTTGTTGCTGCTGTGGAGCTGCTAGCACGCGGTAAAACTGTTCCAGAGTGCCAGTTTGTCTGGAATAATTCAGAGATGAAGGAAGACGGTGATTGCAAGCGTCTGTGTGATTTGGCCTTCATGGTGGACGTTACGAAGAACCTCTCAGAGCTGAACCTCAAGCTCCAGCATCTTCTCAGCTCTCTGCTTTCAAATGTGAAATCATATAAAATTAAACTACAACTCTGCAAGAGCAAAAGCCTGCTGTGACATCTAAAGACTTAGTTCTGACTCAAACCTGGAAAACCAGCTGTGAGTAGAATCATCATCATCATCATCATCATCACCACCACTCCCATCTGATGCATCACCAAAGAGAAGCAGTTCCAGCCATCGCACAGGTTAGTGTGATATACACGCAATAATTCAGCATATCCAGGGATATGCTGAATTATTGCATATCCTGTTTGTTATGTATTGTTTATGTATTTCATGTTCTTTTACTTTATTTTAGTGTATTCTTTAGTGACTCTGGTTAGCTTCTGATTGTGCTAATTCATTTTTACAATACCAGTAACACTTTTTATCACATCTTTTTTCTGATACATTGTGAAATATTAATACAACAACCCATATGGTCACAAAAAAATGATCCAACGCTAAAATTAATGTAGAAATTTATGTCCACACTCTATGGACGCTACCTGCTTTGGATTTCCACATCAGAGCATCCAGTAAACATTTTCACGGCCACTTGGGTTTACAATTGAACATTTAACAACCAAATACGATAAAACCAGCAGATGCACACAAAAAAAACAACATCATTTCATCCTCTAACCTTTTTTCCACAGTCATCAACTGATAGGAAGCTCCTGCGTGTTCTTTTCGTGCTGCAAAGAAACAGACAAGGAGATGGTTGAGTTGTATCCGGGAAAACACAGATTATATTTTGAACAGTCATAATCCCTGAAGTCTCTGTTGATATACAGTAAATACTTGTAGGAACACAATGTGGATCTCTTGTATGATGATGGCCATGTCAAATGGAGCCAGACAACCATTTGGATCTCTTCAAAACAGCAATTACACAGTCAGTTATTCAACAATGGAGCCATTCTTGCTGCCACTTTCAAATTGCAATGCCATTATCAAAAAATAACAGGCGCACTACTACCAGTGTCTGTCTCCCCGTAATGTGGTGGGATTCTGCGTAAGCCTGCAGATGTCTGGCTCAAAAAATCGCTCAAGTTATCGGCCCAAAAGTCTGATTTTACTTTATTGTGATGCAACTTGAAACCAGACACACTCTCTTAGTTCCATTATTTGCCACAGTTGTGATGTTGATCTTAAAAACATCTTGAGACATGTTTTATTTTACATCTTCTGCATCTTAAAATGAAAATAAATATTTCAGACTAACTTCACATTTTCCGAATGACAAGTAAAAGCCTGAGAAAATGGTCTGTCCAATGAAACCCTGGTGACAAATGATCTAACATGAACAAGTCCAGTGTTTGCTTACTGCTGCTTAAAAGACAGCTTTGGCTTTGATGTGTCTCTTTTCATCATGGCCACAAAAAGGGGGGGTATTTTGACAACCATTAAGCAATGACAATGCATCTATGCCATTTCAAAACGATTGTGATTTATCGTGACATGCATCAATATGAAAATCCTCCAACAAGGAAAGCTGCGGTGAGTTGGGTGAATATTTCCCAGTGCCTGTGTGTCTCACTGCCAAATCAGTCTGATCCCTATCTGAGTGTCTAGCCTTTACTCTGAATCCATCCTATCGCCCTCACACACAGATACCAAAGACACTCCATGAAATAGGGAAGAGGACCAAAGATATTCAGGCGAAAGCCAGTGACAATGGAATAGTTTAGATGCAGCGTAGGAAGGAAGTAATTGAGGAAAACTCGACAGGTTCCTGAAAGTAGACTTGGATATTCCATGAATATTCTTGAGGAGTTTGTGCTGCATTTGAACTGAAGTGTCTGAATTCAAGAGAGGGAAATATCTTCTATATATCCTGTATGTTTATGTTTGTATTTTCCCAAACTACAGACTCGCTAAAAGTAACTCTCAGGTTTGCAGCTGCACAACACATGACTGAGGCTACTCACCACTGAGAACAAAAGCCTCCATCTTGTCCTTAAATGGCTGCAGGTGTTCTTCAGGAGAATCCGAGCAAACCTTCTGTACATCCTTCTCACATCCTGAAAAATGAGAAACAAGAGTTTGTTGTTAAAACTGGATGTCAGAGAGGTCTTTCTTGAGCACACTGGAAGCGAGACGTGATTCACATGTGGGACTTTCGAATGAAGAATACCTGTTGAGATATTTCAGTCTGGACCAACTGACCAACATTGCCATTCTGAGTCATTCCACATCCTACATGTCCCATAATGCAACTCAACAGCATCTTTTGTTTTAATAACTGCAACAGGATGGATGGAGCAGAGAGACAGACAGAGCGTTCTGGGTTAAACGAGCTCCACCTGTGCCCGAGCGGGAGGTTATCAGCACCGCTTCCTCTTTAGATATCACTTATTGAGATTCACCCAGAGATGGCGACTGCGAACTCCCTCGCTCTCTCTTTTCCTCTGCCAGTCTGAGGCTCCGTGTTGCTCTGCGTCCAATCAGTGGATCAGAGGAGCCAGTCTGCGGAGCCAGTCATAATAGAGGCTGTGGAGGGAGCCGAGCCCCTGCCCCCCTCCCCGACCCGACGCTCGATCAACATCTCTCAGATAAGATTACAAAAGAATACTGTTTTCATTCGGGATCTGTGTAAACTGTGAAGGCGGCTATCTCCCTCTGCATTGTGTGGGGAGCCTTTCTTTTTTAGTCTGGCTTTTGTGTTCAATAGAAGTTTGCTTATTTCAGACTGAAGAGGGTTGTAGACCTTCACATAAACAGAGCCGGCTGATGAAGAGTTTGGCCCTTTCACATGTGAGACTGAAATTACACAAACTGCACCGAAGCTGTGATCTGGTTTCATGGTGAGGGACAAAGGCTTTCTTAAAGAGACTTTATGGTTTTGATGATATATTTGGATCAGTCACATCATAAATCAGGGACATAAATCTGCCAAGGAAACCAAACGGGCTACAGTTCATAAGAGTAAGCAGAAAGTCTCCAGGAAGGAAACGCTTCATCTTCATAATGCATATTTCACATTAAAATAGCATAAATGTGCCAAGACACATGCTGTAAAAACAAACAAAGATATTCACTTCAGCCAATTACACATCTCTGTTTAAGATTTTAGACCTTAGTTAGTCGACATATGATCACGAAAATAGATTAAGGCAATATTTTAAAAACAAAGGTATCGAAAATAATACTGGAAATGAACCTAATCAATAAAGTCTCAACCACAGAAGTTGTAGATTTTAAAGGGTTGGGTCATCCGACATATAAATAAGAGTCTACAGCCATGCTTGTAGTAGGCACAGCAGTGTATAATGTTTACCATATTCACCAACGTAGTTTAGATAAAAGACAGTTCAGGAACCAGGACACCCCACTGTGTCATGTGGGTGTCACCACTGAGGTGGCCTTTATGGCAGGTCCTGAGTCTACTGATTCCAATCGATTCTCGTCCTATAATCTCCAAAGTAAACGTCAGTGCATCACCAAAGTCAGTAGAATTCATCCTGTGGGGACCATGAATGTAAAAAACCATTTAACTCTCAGAAAGCAATAGATATTGGGCTCAAAAATCCTGTTTTAGTCAGATTATAACTACTTCTAGTGACAGACAGAGTTTTGGTAAAAATACATTGCTGGTGAACTTTTATATGTATTTTTTTTAATACTGTGAGAGCAGAAATCTCAGAAATGACCGTCTCCAAACCTGGACAAATAAAACCAAATCTGCTTGGCTAGATACCACAACTGACACGTGAGAAAGTATGTTCTTGTAGTAATGTGGATGAACCTTTTACAGTGAATAATATAGTCTTTTTTAATGTAATATAGTCTTTTGATCACATTTCCCTCAAAAGCCAACATGGATGATTTAAGAGAACTTAATCTCCCTTTAACTGTGTTGGGAAACATTTCATACCAACCAAACAGCAAACACAGGGATGAGGGCGGTTCAAACAGGCAGAACAAAAGGAACCTGCGTTGGACGATTCAGATTGCACGGTGGTTTGGGTAGACTGGCCGATAAGACAAAGCTGTGTTGAGAGGTAAAGAAAGCTATCTGTGGCACACATCTGGGGGGCCACACTGGAGCCCAGGTGATACAGTCGAGCAGTTTAAGGATCTGTGCATCTCTGCAGAGGCCCGTGCAGATACGCTACAGATACTGGAGGTCTGGAGATTACATAAGTGGGAGGCTATGGTCTCCCTGTGCTGGCGACAGGGGCACAAAGGCACAACGATGGGAGATCTGATGGGCAGGAGGATTAGAAGCTGGATCTGAAAGGCGCCAGGCCAGTATCAGCAGCAAGACTCCTACTAGTCTCCGAATACACGCACATACAGCGCACTCTGAAACACAGGCAAAAACACATGTATACATAGAGATATAACAATGCACTCACTCACAATCGTACACATGTGACAGTAAGCATTGTCCTCAACATGTCTGGTTTAACTGGCTGGCATGCTGAATGGCGTCATATGGGCACACTTAGAGAGAGAGGAGAACAGGCCAGAAGGATAAGAAAGAGGAGAGGAAATCTTTTGTTCTGGGGCTTTAGCTGACTCAAGTTCGGTCAAAGAAGCAGGCCTCTAGCCCTAAGTATAAACAGTTACCCAGTGGCTGGGGCCAGCGATGGGAAACCAGGGTGGTGAGCTGCGGAGGGGTGGGGGTGTCTGAGGAAAAACGATGCCAGACTGGGCCGAGGTTTGATCTGTGGGAACCTCTAAAAATCAGAGTGATAGAGTTACACGGGCTGGCTGAGGTTTTCAAACAAAAACACACAACAAAATGACCACAAGGAGACTGTTCTGGTCACCCAGTCAACATGGACGCTCGGAGTGGAGGAGCGAACGTTTTGAGGAATGTGTGCGACCGTTTAATATCACGCACCGAGAGGGAGAGAAGAGGATTGGTGTTCTTTATTTTAGAGCGTTTTTTGCAAGTCCTTAAAGAGAATGAGCTGGAACAGATAAAGGTGGCAGTCATGAGGTCACGTACTTGTCAGATCTCGTCCGAGCTGCCTCAGGTCTCTGCTGAGGTCATCAAACTTGACCTGTGCTGCCAGGAAGACGTCCTGAGGTTCAGGAAGTGGGAATATACTCTTGTCTGTGCCGGCGTTCTGGTGGAATACAATAAAAAATCAAACATCACTGTTTAATCGAGCACTGAGTTAAGTATTGCATCTTTAGTTTCAACACTCCTCTGTCTTAATTTGAGCCAAAATGTACAAAGACATCACAACTCCCAGCCTTGGATCCATAATGCTGACACCTGTACACCTGTTCTAGGTTGATCATATATGTGTTTGCCTTATGTCTTTGTCCATTTTGAATCACTTTGAAGCACTATTAAAGGCTGCAAATCAGTTAGTAGATATTGGATCATGTCAGTAAACACCCCACAGGTTTGAAACTCATTTATTGCTGCATATATTGATTTTTTTTCCCTCCATTAACTTGACAAATTCTATAGGAAAACAATATAAATGCATCAGCTTAATGTAGAGTAAAGCATACAAAGCAACGGCAATATGTCAGTAACAGAGCAACTAATACCTTATCCACATTGTGCAGGTAGTACGACACCACGTAGTCCACCAGGCTGATTCGATTGTCCTTAGAAGAAATGCAGGAGACACACAAAACTGCATCAGTAAAAAGTAAAACTTCAGCGTGCAGGCTAGTAGCTCACAGTCGTATTACAGTCTCTTCGTTGCAGGAGCCACTGCAGTCACTTACAGGCATCCAGGCCTTACCCTGCTCTTGACATCCTTCAGTTTAGGTAGAATCTCCAGGCCAAAGCCATCGGCCTGACCTCGGACCCTGCTGCCTCCGTTCATGTGGTTCCCCAGAGCCAAAACCAGCCCCACCACTCCCTTCACACCATCGCTCTGCAGCAGAGCCTTGAAGCAGAAAACACACGGGATCAACAGCATGTTATGGTCGAGCACAGACCCTCCACAATCCAAATCTCCAAGCATAGAGACACGTCACGTGAGGCGGTTTGGTCCCACCTCACAGACACAGGAGACGGTGTTGAGCTTGCGTTTGATGGACGCGATCCCATCGATGAAGGCCGACTGGAAGATGATGCAGCGAGCTCTGCCTGCGAAGTCTGGGATCTGAGACAGCTCATACAGAAACCTGGAGCACAACCACACCAACAGGCAGAGGACTGATGTGAACAAACCAACTCTGGAAACAAAGTCAAATTAAACTGAACTAAAAAAATCTCTGGTGCACACACACACACACACACACACACACACACACACACAAGCATAATTACTGGTTCTGTTAGCCGGTGAGATACTGACTGTTCGGGTTTGTCCAGCAGTTTAACTTCCTCTTCCTCTGACGTCTCGTAGTGTTTCTTGATTCTCTCCAGCTCCTCTGGCTGTGCTCTCTGACACATTGACAATAAAATATAAATAAGGGGCTCATAATTGTACAATTGGACTCACAGTTAGCCGGCAGTACAGTGTGCTGTAGTACCTACATTTTCATAAAGTGCTTCAATGGTCTCCAAGTCCACCACAGAGTGGTTCACCGTCAGTACAGCTAGAAGAAAAACATGAAGAAGCAGCAGATATAAGACAGTTAATCAGGCACTTTGGCAAAAGAAATGGGATTAAGTATCTTTCTGTTTTAGGTGATAGCTGAATTTTAATCAAACCCTACAAAAACACATGAATACAATCTACCACATAATGAAAGTAACTTGTAGAAATGTTAATTATTGCAGGAACGACCATGTGACCCTTTGAGCAACGTCAGTGGCCAAGAGTCCTAGCTATGAACTTACCATGCTGTTGCTGGCTAGATAACTAATGAATCTTATCTCTGTGTGCTCAGTAGAGGTCACTTTAGTGTTCCAAGGCAACCTTAAACCAGGAATGAGAGATCAACCAACAAAGAAAAATAAAAGAGCTCTTCAAAGATCACGGCAGTTTGTGAAAGTATGCTAATGGGTAAAAGTCCCTGTTTTACTGAAAAGAGGTTTTTGAGAGTTTTGGATTAGCAATGCAGATTACCTCTCTGTAGCTGTCTTTGCTGACATTGTGGCGAGTGTTTTCGCCTTTAATCCTACTTTAAATTCACCAACAGCTCATATTCAGAGTGAAATACGGGGCGACTTCAGTTTGATGCCGGGGTTAAAGTTAATGTTCGGGGAACTGCGGTTACCTGAGTGTTTACAGATGAAGGCTGCAGGTTCACGTTCCCACACTGGCTGGGTAATGCAGCTCATTGACTGATTGACTGTAATCCATTTTATGTGATAGATATGATGATGCCTGTTTGATGCCACACGCTTAAGTGGATTGTTGCGATAGTCTGAAGGCTATTTCAGAGGCTTTTCCACCATGACAAGAGAACACATCTGAATACGTATAAAAATGGAAGAAAAAAAATCCTGAAAATGAATCTCAAGGACTTTCCAGATCCTTTAAGTAGCTATACTGCAATTTACGGTAGTGGAGGTACTTTTGAAGACATTTTTTGGAGTAATTGATTCTATATGAGATAATGTGACAAATACAGCTTTTTTATATGGATTGAAGTAGGGTTTCCTACGTTTGTAGGTGCTCCAGAACAAAGGAACACAGACGTTTATGCTTTTATTTTGACAAATTATGATAAAGGAAACGGTAAAAAATATAATATCAGCAGCTGAAAGGAAATAAACAGTTTCCTGGCAACACAGCTGGGTGAATGAAACGCTCTAGAGCTCACCTTGTTGTATGTCTTTCATCTCCAGGTGGAGGCTCGATATGAGGATGCCCACAGCCTGAGAGCGTTTCCCATCCAGCAGCTTAATGATCTGACACACACATACACACACAGGCAGTTACCATGACCACCTTACCACTAAAAGCCATTAGTGAGACATTAGTGGAGAGAGTTTATTGTGAATAGATGGAGAAAATAAATAAAGGTCACATCATGGTTCACCTTAATGCATCTGTACTTCTTGCAGTTCCGACCAGAGTTGTCAGGAAAGAAGGATTTGACTTCTGTTACTGAGTAACAGTCAGTTATGTTTTAACAAATAGGATCGTCTTGTACCTTTTTATTCAGTATTATTTTATATCATTTTCCCTCTCACTGTCAAATAAACTTGTATCTTTAGTGTCCTGTCTGCTCCCAAATGCAGCAAAGTAATTCCAGGTGAGGAATTTCAGGATTTAGGAGTAAATAACTGGACACAGAACACTGGAAAAACATACTTGCAGCGTAAGCAGAGTAAATAAATAACAAGTGTGTGTTGAACATAAAATTTGACAAGTGCAGATAAACCTTTGTGCGCACTATGAGGACATAAACGCAAACACTGGCAAACTTGTTGACAATGGTAATGTGTCCCTCTAGTGGACAAGTGACACATTGCAAATAATCCCAGAAGCTGAAGTGTGTCTTGCCTGATGTTTTAATTTTGCTTGTTACCTTCTTGGCTTTGGATTTCTTCTCATACGCCTCTGACAGCGGCTTCCTCTTGTTCTGTGTGGTGGTTTTGGCGAAGAGGTCCTCGAACTCGCTGGTATTAATGATGTTTGGTTCTTCTAAAACGTTCCACAGTGTGTTGTTACTGAGGGAGAGAGAAATGTTTAATTAGCCTGTTTGTATTTATTACACTAGACCCTAAAAACACAGATTGATTAACAGATGACTGATCGGTAAATTGACTCTGGTTTAATGTTCTGGGCTTCCTTGATCATTGAACTCTTGGGTTACATTTTGAAGTATGATGACACCATTTATTTTAAGGTTTCAGTTGTGAGTGATCCCGGCCTTGTTGCTGGATTATTTTCATAATAGGGTAATCTTTATGAAATTGACCACAGTTACCAAAAAGAAAGACAGATTTTTTTTGGCAAATGACCCTCATTTATGTCATGAGTGCTGTAAACCTACTTGTTGTCCTGGATCTGGATTCTGGTCCAGTAAAGAGGCCGCATGGGTTGGGATGGCTCAACTAATGGTTTCCTGGGTGGTTTATCAATCATGACACTGCCACCTGGAGGAGGAGGTGGTGGTGGGGGAGCTGAGCCTGGTGTGGATGGAGGAGGTGGAGGCGGCGGTGGCGGTGGGGGAGGGCCATTTGATGGCTGCATGCAGTTTAGGGTTGAAGACCAACATGGCGGAGGTGGAGGAGGAGGGGGAGGAGGAGGAGGCAGATTGTGTGTTATGGTCGGTAATGTGTGAGAAGGAGCAGGTGGTTGTTCTGCTGGAGGTAACGTGGCTCCCGGAGGAGGAGGAGGAGGAGCAGGGTCGTGTGATGAGGAGGAAGACAAAGTATCGTCCCTCTGACCGGCCAGGCTGAGGCTGATAGAAGCCAGGTCCAGCTTCTTGGGGGTCACCCTCTGCTGCTGGGGGCTCGTGCAGGCTCTCCCCGTACCTTCTCCGTCCTCAGGGGTCTTGACAAATGTCTCTCGGTCTGTCTGGATGCAGACTGTGCGGAAGGATTTAGGTAAAAAGTCGTCTCCTGTTGATACGGCGACATCTTTGACTTCCCCGTGACGATAGGTTCCGGCCTGGGACAGTTTGGCCTGCAGCTCGGCCACAGTGAACTCCAGACGGGCGACGTTGTCCTCGTTTTCCACCCTCAGTCTGGAGAGCTCCTGATTGTAGTCCTCCTGGAAGTAGCATCAGTTAGACTTTGTGTCTTTGTCTCTAGTGCATCATCATCTGTTTCTCTTATATAAACTGTAAATCTATCGTGATCCTGCAAACCTGAAGATGTTGTCATCGCTTGCAGAGATGCTACTATTGGTTACCAGGAAATTTTCACCTTTTTAGGAAATTATTTGGAAATAATGGACCTGTATAATCAAGCATTAACAGATTTACCATAAAATATTTTAATTCAGATTACAGAAGGGTCTCTGAAGATTCTGAAAATACCTTAAAAACATTCTAGGTTCTTAAAAGATCACAATGATTCAGATATAAGAGGCACAAACTGGGGCTCACTCTTTTGTTTTTTAGTTCAACGTCTTAGGGTGTCAATGCCCTTATCTAACTCTCAGCAAGAAAGCAAATGAGCACGTATAAAGCTGTAAGTACATGAATTTGGCCACATCTGGCAGCTCAGCGCCTCACTACATCCTTCACACTGACCTGTAACTTCTCCAGCTCCTCTTTGCGTTCTCTCTTCAGCTGCAGGAGAGCAGCCTGGTGCTCTGAGAGGAAACAGCACAAGAGCCGTGATGACAATGAGCATTTTACAGTAGCTTTGTGTTACCTCACCAGGTGCTGTGTATTAGTGACGTGACTGGCTACACACCAAAGATGAACAGCTTCCAACAACCACAAGACACTTGAGAACTGTGACTAATATAGCATGACTAATCAAACTCATGTTTTAGGAGGCTGAGGGGTGTTTGAGGATACTGATATGGTCAGAACTTGAGCATATGATGGCAGCAGAGCCTCAGATGTGAGAAGAGCATATGGACTGGGGCACGTTGCTCATTGGCTGTGGCTGACATCTTGGACAAACTATTTAAGTAAACATTTATCTGCTGCTGGACGACTGAATGGTCTGTTAGAAAGTTTATTTATGTCACCTGTCTGACAGTATTTACAGGAGGTGTATTTTCAGGAACATGGGTGTGTACACATGGAGATCATAGTTTTATCCCTGCTCAAACAACTTTTAATAATAAGTACTCTTAAGTGATTATTGCATTGTCAATAGTAATCGCAGTGCATTGTAGTAATTCTAGTTGTATTGTACTTTATTAGGTCCACAGTACAATCTAATCCAATCCAACAGAACAGCTCAAAGTTTTTTTTTTTTGACTCTAACAGAGTCACTATATTCAGAGGTCTTTCTGCCCCCCCTCATTTCTGTTAATAGAGAGGACAAAAAATTAGAAACACCTCTTAATATAAAGTAGTCCAGTGCCAGACCACCTTTAACTATGACCTCAATAATAAAAAACTGTTGTATTGAATTGTCATACATTGTGCAGATGTACCTAGTAAAGTGGTCACTGAGTGTAAGTTTTTGCATCAGTGTGCCTTGCAGTCTGCCATAGTGCTACCACTGGGTGGCGCCAAAGTTTTTGCATTGTACACCAAGTGTTGTAAGGCAAAAAAGTCACGTTGAAACTAAAAATCAGCACATTCTGGTTCCACAGTCAGTGCCACGTGTAACCCCAGTGTGCTTCCAGTGAATTCCTTCACATACTGAAGGTGCTGGAGGCTTACAGAGCAGTTTGCTATGGACACACACGGGGTGGAGCTGTGTTTACTGTAGCAGTAGAGCTTGATATTACATCCATCAGATGATATCGCAGAGCAAACACTCCTTCTCCCTCTACTGCTCTCAGACTGACATCTGTCACGAATATTCAGCACATAGTTTTAACTTCATGCTTCTTTGTGGAACTTTATTTTCATCTCACACTGTGGTGATATTTTGATATATGACAAATATATGAATGTGTATAATGTGTGTAGTACCTGCTTCTGTGTACTTCAGTCCAATTTTTTCCTCTTTAAGTGGAGGCCAGACGGCTTGTAGACGACCAGGAGTTCTTTCTTCTCCCTCTCCTGGGGTGGATGCTTCTGACTAGAAGAGAAAAAACAGTTTGACAACAGATTTATAACAGAATCAACCATAAAAAGAGCCAGTGTGTATTTCCATACAGGACAGTGGTATAATAATGGCTCTGGTGGAGCTACTTTTCACAAATAAACAGTAACAAGTCATGGCGATATGTTGGATGCTCGATGTTGATCTGCACACAATTCATACTTTGCAATCAGGCGAGTCTTTTTTCTCTGGCGTCCTAATGGAGGATCTCTCAAAAAGCGCTCTCAGCACATCTTTATCAGCTCTTATCTTCTTCCTCACTGCCTCCAGGTCCACCTTGTCTGCTGGGTCCTTCCTCAAGGGCTTTGGGGTGAAGAAGGCTTTGAAGGCATCGAACGCTGCCTCTGCACTGGACACAGAAGGTCTCGCAGACTCGAACAAAACCTCTGCATCCTCCTCTGTTTCAAGTTCTTGACTCTCGTCCTCCCCTCTGGTGTCATGCTGGTCTCCTCCAGCCTCCACTTCCTTCTTCTCCTCCATCTCATCTCCTCTCTTCTCCCGGCTAAGGAACTGGGAGATCTGGTCCAGGAAGCTCCCCTGAACCTTAGCATCCCCTTGCTTCTCTGGGAAAATGTCCTTCCTCGCTCCTTGAGATGAAGGTTTGATCTGGGTCACGATGTCGTGCTCAGGCCCGACCACCCCCTTCCTCAGGACCCTCAGGCCACTAAGGAGGGCGGGAAGCTGGATCTGCTTGTCCGTGGGGGAGTGTGGTGAGAAGGTGGCTCTGCTGAAGGTGGATCCAGGTGGAGGGTTATCGGCTACGTCTGCAGATGTTATGAGAATACTTGGTGATGTGTCTTCAGGGCTGGAGGGCTGGTGAGATTCAGCGGAAGAGTCTGGAAATACTTCTTCATTATCTTTAAAGCAGGAAGTTTGCTGGAACGTTGGCGTTACTATTGGTTTAACGTCCTCCTCAAGCGCAGATCCTTGCTGAGTCACACTCATGACAACATGTTTGGTTTCCGATTTTGCAGATTCCTCAAGGTCAAAACTTGCGTCTGAATCAGAAACACTTGCAACAAAATCTTCCTGAACATTTTCATCGTCTTTTCTTTCTTTCCCTCTCTGCTTGGCTTCCTTGGTGTCATCCTGCTTGATACCGATTGGTGCAACACAATCACAATCTGCATCTGTGCAGTCAGCTGAAATGTGTTGACATTCTGCTTTAGCTTCCTTCAACTCACATTCATCCGTTGATATGTGACAACCCTCGTTGCTGCAACCATTAACTTTGTCACAGAGCTTGTCCGGCATCTTATTCTGCTCTTGATTTGCTGCAACGGTCTGTTTCTCTGAGCCGTTTTCAGCGTTTACAGCCTCGCTTTGCTGCTCTGTTAGGTTGACATTATTCCTCTCCTCCTCTGTCATGTCTGAGTCATTTCCTGCTTCTCTCCAAGTTATATGTCTCACTGAGTTAGAGGTGATCTTCTCTCCATCAGGAGGCAATATAACAAAAGATAAGGAGTCTCTACTGTTCTCCAGAGCATCTGCAAACCTCATATCCCCATTTTTCTTTAGCTTAAAGCTCAGTTCAGTGTCTCCTTGCATTCTGTCCTCATTTTGCTCCTCTGAGAGGGTCCTGAAAAATTTTAGGATGGCTTTTTGTTCCTCCATTTGCTTGGAGACAGAGTCACTCACAAAGAAAGTGGTGAAGTTCTTCAGAATGGAGGGAGCAGGGAGTTCTTGAAAAGCCTTCCCCAAAACGTCAACACGGTAGTCATCCATTTACGCTGCTCATATCTATGACACAAGTCCAACATTTTGCTATCTTACAGCAGAAAAGTGCAGTCTACGAAGGTGTAAGTGATGTTCAGGCATCTGTATGGCATGCTGTAATTTGTGTAAGTGCTTCCAGGATCATGCAACTTCCATTTACTATGAATAAATGAATGCAAAGTATGTTTAAGTCCATAAAGTCATGTCACCACTTTTGAAAATCCAACCTGTTTCCGCTCCAGTTTGTCGAAAAGAAATAGATTTATCCTTTTCCAGCTCCAGCAGTTCCTTCATGTCTTACCAGAGAACTAAAGTTCCACACCTAAAAATGAAAGCAGCTATTAGACAACAGCAGGAGAAAAATCCACCGAGTAATGGAAAAGTGAAGGCTGGCTCCACGGCTCTGCCGGCTAGAGTGACTCAGCTGAACCACAGTTAAAGTCAGATCCAGGTCCTGGCTTTCGCTTCCAAGTTCTGCCTCCTTTTCCCGCTGGCTCCTCTGTGCTTCCTGCAGCAGTTTACTGAGCTGCCTCTTGGACGCCGTCCTGCTGACTGTCATAGCGTAATTGGAAGCAGATGGTGACTTCAGCCACCGTTTCTGACTACACCCTAACAGATCCGTGAGCCATAAGGCGAAGGAAGCCACCCACAACAGATGGAGGGACACCACACCCGCAGCTGAAGGAGGGTAAATAGGACTGCCAGGGATCACTTGTTAAACGTTTGGCCTGCAAATCCACAGTGACAGGGAGGTCTCTCAGCTCCCCTGCAGGTACTGAACAAAACCCGGCTAATCTGAGAGTCTTAGTGGACCTAACCCCACCTACACTGTACTGTTAATCAGCTCACATTACATATAACATACGCCATGCATAGACAGAGAAGTTTTCTGTGATTATTGGTTGCCTTTTATTGTTTTGCCTTTGCATTTGTGTATAAAATGAAGTTAGGAATTACATCACATATAAACTGGTGACACTGAACAATACAAAGGGAGGGAACACTTGGTCATAGAAAGTGCTGCAGTTGAGAACAAGAGTGCTGTGTATGATGCACAAAATTACCCTTTATGGCTCAAGAGCACAGAGAAAAGCAGGCTTTTCCACTCTTTCTTAGGTGTTCCTGAGTTTAAAAAGTCTAAATGAGACTTTAACCTTCCACTGGCTCATGTTTGTCTCAATCTTAGCTCCCAGGTTCCACCTTTGTTTGCTCTCATGTTCCATTATCGCAGCCAGAAGCAGGTGAGTGACAGATCACACCACTGATAACACTGCATGTCATTACACTGTGTAACTTTGTCTGACAGTTTCTGTTCTCACACACATCTCTGCACCCTGCAGCGACGCCTTAACCGGCTGCACTTAATCATATGAATGTTAATATAGTGCTTTTGCATTCCCGGGGAGGGACACTGTGGCTTTTTTGTGAGCTGAGTTTATGTAATAGGAATGAATGCAGATAATCCCATGAAATAGCATTAGAATCACACTCCTGAAGAAACACGCTGGACTTTATCCTGCATTAGGCAGCAGAAATACGGTGTGTGTCTAACGTACTTTATACAGCAGATCAACACGCCATGATACAGAGCAACTGCAGTAAAATGGTCTTCACTAAATGGCTAATTGTGTCGCACCTGATTCTTATCAAATTCATACAAGTTTTCAAACCCCATAACATGCAAAGATGGAAATAACTGCAGTAGCTGCTCGATAAAGGTCTTGTTTTGGAGCTGATTGTCCATAAATGCATCTTTTAAGAATTCATTATAAATAAAATAATTATTAATATAATGATTATTAAATGGTTACTTTCAGTCAACATGTTCTCTTAGTGTAAAAACAAAACCCTCAAAAAGTGGTCAAAATGTTCGTAATTCATCTAAAGTTTGAGTACAGGCCAACATCTCCACACACGCATGTTTACAGAGGGAAAGATGCCGAGCTTAAGAGCTTTAAAACCCTTTAAACTGCAGCTTCGTGCCAATACAGATACCATTGATTATACAATGCGCCTACATAGTTGCTTTAAATCCTTTCTGTTATGTAACCACAAGGAACTCTTTGTCGGGCCATTTGCTGAACCTGAATCGACTGAAGCAATGCCCCCAACGCGACCTCGGTCCGCTGTCGTGTGAAAATGTGGGTCAGTGTCATGATGAGGCAGCATCGTTCACATGAGGACGTTTCAGATCGCTGAATGTTTTTCCAGAGATAATTCCACAGAATACAATACAAAAAAATATATAAAATATGGTGAACTCAAGCTTCACCTATTAGCTTCTTCATCAGGCCTTTAACTCACTCACCTGAAACTCCAGTGGGAGAGGTGTGGTTGACGGTGTATCGGTGATGTCATCGTCAGGGGCTGTGATGCGTAAGAAGTCGATGTGTTTGGGTCTGGAGGGATGAGACAGTGACCTGCAGAAGGAGAGAGACTCCTCCACCTCCTGCTGCCAGATCTCCTCCTGCCTCTGCAGAGCCTCATCTGCAGAAAGGGAGTCGAATCAGAATCCTGATCAATCGCAAACTGCAAGTAAAAATCAGCAGATGTGTTTGTTTAATGACACTTAATCTGACAGTTTCAATGTGGTTTGGGCAACTCCGCCCTAAAGCATGTCAGATAGAAACTCACACAGTATATACCAGTGGTGGAATGTAATGAGTGCATTTAGTCAAGTGCACATTTGAGGTACTTGTGCTTGATTATTTCCCCTTTATACACTTCTACTACACTTCTACTACTACTTTCAGCATACACATTAATTAGCAGTTATATTAAATTCATCATATTTATAGTAAAACAGTAACAGGGACATCTGTTCTGCAGAAATTTTGCTGATAACACATGCTGTTACTTAAATGTCAACTCTGGGATTTAGTGACATCTAGTGGTGAATTTGCAGATTGCAGCCATGTACACAGTATAACATGCAAAACAGATTTGCCAAAACATTCTGACAATAGATCCCCCTAAATCTTACACACGCAAAGGATTTAAATGCACAGCTTCTAAATGTGAAAATTAATTATTTTAAATTGAATTTATCTTAGACTAATTACACAATTATTCTTTATTTTTTTCACTTTCTGCACCCTGACAACTTCTCTCAGGGTGTTCACATTTAGGTGACGTCCCGTTAAATGCATATGCCATGCACACCAAACATGCATGGGAGCAAATTTGTGTAGTTTTACATTAAATGCATCGCCACCTCTACCAGTTACATGCTATTATTATTCCAGTATTAAATGAGAGGTGGATGATTGATGCGTGGTGTTGTGAAGCTGACAGCCGCTGATCCCTGACCAAACAAGCTAATTGAAAAACTGTGCAGACTGCAGGCGTGCTGTGAGACAGGGTTTGAAGTGATGCCATTTATCACTATTTTTATCGAATTAAGTAATAATTAATTTGGATGTATATATAGTAAGCAAACTATCTGTTTATATATTTCTGTCCAGTAGGATGTGACGTTTGGAATAAGGGCTTCGTTCAAACTGTCCTCGAGGTGAAAATGTTCTGTATGCTCTGACGCTCCTTTAGGGCATTTTAGATAAAAACAGCTAATACCAGATGTGGTCAAAGGCAGCTCAACCTTGAAGAGAGGACTGTGTTTTCTTTCACTTCCTGCATCCAGATTCTGTCTATGTATCCCACACTGTCCTCACTCGATCTTCTGCTACAGAGAGCGAGCTGCTCTCCAGTAAATCTCTCAGTGTCATTTCAGATAAGAGCGCCAACAATGATTCCAGTTCCGGTGGACACATAAGCGCCCTCCGAGTCAGATTAAACAGTTTATGGGAATGAGTTATCTGTCCTCAATTTGACCAAACTGAGCAGAACACTGGACTGTGAGAGGAACCCTCAAAAGGCTCTGCACGCCTTTCTTCCTCTCACTCTAATCATCATCCTCTAAAGATGTGTTGTATTTCACAAAGCTCGGAGCATTAATCCTATTTGGACAGCCAGGCGTGCTGCTGCTCCGCCTGGTTGAGAATTCATTTCCTGAAAAGTGAGGAAGAGACTCTGGAGTGATCGGCCTGCCAGAGTCAAGCAATCATTTCTGCACATAAATGAGTTGCACTTTCATTCCTTAACATGTACTTTTCCCTTTTTAGCCCCCCCGAAGCAGCTTTGAGGTTGTTCAAATAACCTCATATTCAGTATATTGAATATCATTTATCATGTTAAATAGCGGGAACCCGAGACTCCACCAGTTTATCAAAAAGAAAAATTCTAGATGTCTTGTGCATCATTTTGTACAATTTTTCTCAAAATCCGAGCTTTCATATTTGGTACCTTTGTAAATGGTGCAATCTCGTCTGGAAATTTAAGTAAAAATTATGCAGAAAGCTGCACAGCAAAAAACAGATTCTAAATAATTAAACAGAATAATAAAAAAAGTATAATTAATAATTTAAGGGGGGGTTTTATCTTCCAAATGTAAATCCAGCAGAAAGATGCTTGAACATTGAACCATATAATCCACATTCAGGGGAGACCTGTTTTGTATGTGCATTCCTCTTAAATTAATGTGTTTTTGGAGAGTTTAAACACAAAGAAGGACACATAGAAAGCACCAAAGTAACAGAATTTCCTCACAATGAAGCGTGAGCTGCATTAAAATAAGTGTCATAACAAGATATGTGCAACTGCATTACATGTATGCACTGTGCAACCGCTTATTTACATTTAAAGGACCAGTGCGTAGGATTTAGTGCCATTTAGTGTTGAGGTTGCAGGGAACTGAACAATGAAAACGATTCTTATTCTCAGGTGATTACACTCATGAAAACATAATTATGGATGTTATACCCCATTTCTGCCAATAGATCCCCCTAAGTCCTATATAGTGGCTCTTCGGTTGTTTAAGCATCCTTATGACAAGCCCCCTCCCCATGCTGCAGCCTCCTCTGGGTCATGTGAGCACACAGGACTACGAGGGCATCCACATCAGGTGCTCAGTGGTACTTCATGCCTGAGCGAACACAGACGCACACACAGAGACATGGCGGCATGTCAAAGCAGCAAGCGCTCATTATTTACAGACTACCACACATCCTTCAGGTCTGCGGTGAGAGATGGTGTGCGTGTGTGTGTGAGACTACAGCGGTGGACGAGACCAGACACCACCAGCTGGAGTTCAGAGCGTCTTAATCAATGTGTAAATCTGACAGTCAGGACTCAGCACGTTCCACCTTTAAAGCCGTCTGCTCTTCCTCCCGTTCACTTCACTGAGCATCCGCTAAAACCTAATGTCATGCTGTTCTGCACACACATCCCTCTTCACCCTGGAACATAGCTGAAAACTTTCCAGAGGTGTTTTGTCCTCCTTAATCCACCGTACGCTGACTGACCATGAAGCACGTGATGAAACACGAATGATACAAGCTACATGTGAAAGACAGAGCTATGCTATGAAATCCTTCAAAAGGCTTTGTAACATCTTCTATGCTAATAAACTGAATCTGGAACATAATTCATCTCACATCTTTCCCAGTCTTTAGTTGCTCCTGTCCCAACTTGTTTGAAACGTGTAGCTGGAGCAAATTCAAAATAAGCAGATATTTACAAAAATCAATGAAGCTGATGAGGTCAAACATTAAATATATTGTCTTTGTACTGTTGTCAGTTGAGTATATGTCAAAAATCATTAGTAAATTATCACATTCTGTGCCATAAAATGCAAACAACTGGGCAAACTCCATCTGATGATGAAGGTCATGTGATACGATCAAAAGGTCTAGAGCAGCCATGAAATAAACACAGGTCAATATTGAACCTTGAACCTCAGCTTCACTTATTACTGGCTGTTGTCGTAGCATAAGCAGCATTATTACCTGACAGTAGATCATCCTGACTGGCCTCTGCCTCACGGGTGCTTCTGGATGTCTGCGTCTCATTCTGGTCCTTCACCCTCAGGTTCACCTGAGCCGAAGTCCTCCTGCTGTTCTTCTGATGACTTCCTGTCCCACCAGAGACTGTGGTGCTGCCTCCAGCCCACCGGGGGAATAACCTGTCTTCAGCTGAGCTTAACCACCCTGTGTGGCGCTCAGAGATGTCCTCTTCATGCTGATCAGTCAGGCTCAGAGGCAGAGAGTGCTGGCTGGATGTGAACAGAGGCGACAGGATGGGAGACATGCCTTCAAAGCTGCTGGATGGTCTCTGAGAAACGTCCAGGATTGTAGCTAGAGACAGTGAAGGTACAGGGGAGGTTTCGCCACGTGAAAGAGAGGGTGGTGAAGAATTATTTGGCAGAGTCGAGGTGAAGAGGTAAGGATGTGATGGTAGATTTAGAGGCCCTCTTGTGGATCCTATGAGATTTGGCTTGAAAGAAGTCTCCTTGGCCTCTGTGAAGGGTTCACCCTCTGCTTTTGCTCCTTCCATCTTCAGGACCTGACGGAGACTCTGGCTCAGAGCTTCACCCAGAGCATGAAGCTCCTCAATTAGCAGAGGTTTGTCTTCATTGCACCCCTTGTTCTGGGAACCAAATTCGGCTCTGCACCCGTGTTGCTCCTCACTAACACATCCATCCAAGATAAACTGACCTTCATCCCTCCCGTCGCTGCCTTCTCTGATCCAGTCGGAACTGGTGAGACTCACCCGACGTATGATCCCTTCCACCTCCTCAATCTTGCTCATTACTCGCTGTGCTGCAGCCGTCTTCCCCATCTCCTCGCACCTCCGCTGAGAGGACTTCTCCTCTACACCTTCTGCCTTCTTTCCCTGATCTCTGTCTCTTTCTGCCTGGGTGATCTGGGCTTTTTGAGTATTCCTGGTACTGTCTTCTGTCTTCCTGGTCAGCTCCAGACTTGTAAGGGTGATATACGCTGAGTGCATATCATTGTCATACTCAGAGAGGTCTGAGTCTGAGTCAGGGAGAGCACATTCTTCCTTTATGGATAAATCATTTCTGGGAGAGAAAGGGCCTTTTTTGCTGAAAGGACAATTTGCAGACGAAGCATCAGGCAGCTCCACTCTCCATGCTGGCTTTAGCTCCTGTGGACTCCTGGTCCTTTCTTCCAGCACTGACGCTCTTTCTTTTCTCATAGCTCTCTTTCTCCTGGCTGCAGGAGTGCATATGATCGGCCTGTCTTCCTCTGAGTCCCAATCCCCGAAGGTAGGAGAGCTCGTTATCCGGAGCTTTGTCAGCCTCCTCGCCTTCAGAGGCACCCGTGGCGTCCCGGGTGTCATCTTGAGGTTTTGCTGAGAGGTGCCGGTGTAAACTAGACCCTCCGTTCTTCTCCTTCTCTTCCGAGGGATCTGAAATCTGGGGGATTTCGGTAAAGTGTCTCGACTCTCAGGACAACCATGACAGTTCGTCTTCGTCTTTGTGCCCTGTTGGTTGCCCATGCTCATGAAAGCCTGACACTCCAAACACAGTGGTAACAACTCTGTCAGCCAGCGGATCTCGGAGGAGTGATCCAACGCTTTGAGGGACTTTTTAAAGTCTTTTAGGCCGAATTTGTCTGCTTGACCCTGCTTCACTGTTACCTCTGGACCCTCCTCCTTGCAGTCAGAAGTTAGTCCTCGTTGGGGCTTCAGAGGGGCTTTAAAAGGGGTAGCTGGGCCCCTGCAGTAGAAGAGGGATGGGCTCACACAACTCCTCTCACTGATCGGGATGTAGAGGTGTAAGGTTTTGTGAGTGTTCTCCATTTTGTTTGACTAACACAGATAAAGCTTTATAGCATAACAGGATTCTCTGGAGGTGGGGTTGACTTCTCGGTCTCACCTGGACAGCTACATGAATCCTGACACAGAAGGATCAGTCTGTAAAACCTGAAAGCTGCATGCAAACAAAAGACACAAATTGCTGCACACATGTAGTGATGTAGAGCTGAAACAATCTGACAGTTAACAGAAACAACAATTTAAGTTATTTTTTCAAACAAAAATGGCCAAGAAAATAAATAAAGAAATGTTGTTTTAGCTTCTCGGATGTGGATATTTGTTAGTTCTCTGTGATATTAAACTCAAACTCTCTGGGTTTTGGACTGTTGGTCGGCCAAAACAATTTATTTGAAGATGTCATCTTGCGGTTTTGGAAGTTGTGCCACAAATGTCATGCATCAAACGATTAACCGAGAAAATGATCAGTACATTAACCATTGATGAAAATAATGGAATGCAGCTAAGTACAGTTACTCAAGTACTGTACTTCAGTGCAGTTTAGAGGCGCTTGTACTTTCCTTGACTGTTTGCAGGTTTGTTCAAAGATAATATGCAAGTCAGAACTGTTGACATTCAGTCAGAATATTGATAATGCTTTTTAAAAACTGGCTAAAATTCATAATATTTTGAAGCTTCATCCTATAAAAAGGCCAAAATTAACAGTAAAATGTGTACTGAAGCATTTACTTACTCATAAGTGTTGCATCCCTCCGAGTGGCAGCAGCTTTTTCACTGTCCGCAGCGTCGCTCAGGTGACAGAAGACGACGGCCCGCCCACTGCAGTGACACGCACAGGCTTCACCCAATTAGCGCTGTCTATGAGAATTCGACTGACTCCTATTGGCTCCTTGGATAAGAATCACTTCACAAATCCATGTGAGGCCTGAGAGGTACTGAGGGGGGCCATAAACAAACAGACGGTAAAGGCTCAGTGAGGATTTAACGCTAATCAATCTAATCCTCTTGACATCAATGTATAAGTGATTAAAGACGGGCTCCACTGAATGTCGTCTGTTTTTTTTAAAAAAAAACTTAATTACTTTGGTTAACAAGTGGTAGTAAACCAACATCAACTGTCATTTCTTCCAGTATTTCTGTCGGTGTTTTTTTCTATTATTATTAGTGATTGATTACTGTATAAATAGAATTGACATGCAGCAGGGTGGAGGAGGAGTCCATTTTAACTACGTTATATGTTCTTGGGTAATTTAATCTGTAACATTGTATTTCATGAACTGATCATTGCATGAAAAATCTTAACATGTAAAATAACTTTAGTAAGTATAGCTGCCAAATAGATGGAGTAGAGTAAAAAGTACAGTATTTCCCTCTGAAATATTGTGAATTTTAAATATAAAGTAGCAGAAAATGGTAGAACTTAATGTACTTGGTTACATTCCAACACTGTCTGAGATAAACTTGGAGAAATAAGGCTGCAGGTTCACCTATAATCTCTATATTAACCTGAAACACAGAAGTCACATCTGCCCTCCTGCCACCTACTGACCAGGTGAACAGGGACTTGATTTAGGTCAGCTGTGCACCATGCTGAGCTGCACACCACTCAGTGCGTGCACAGGGCTAATCTGACCCACTGGCCAGCTGTCTTTGATGGATTACAGAGGTTTAAAGAAAACAAACAGCTGTTGATGTCACTTACAACACAGCAACGGCACCTTTACAGATAGCTGTGAGTGCACTAGATAACTAAAAAAATAAAAAAAGGTGTGTAGTGTGCATCACAGTTTTAGCCTTTGAAATTATTCAAATCTTCCATAATTTCATTACCTATTATTATTATTATTACCTTGTATTAAAGAAGCGAAGCAAAGCTGCTGGAAAAATTACCAGCTAACTTTTCAATCCCATTAACAGGTTCAGGCAGATTTAATCTCTCTGTTATAGACAGTAGGTGATTTAAGAGGTTGAACTCATTCATCCTTTATCTGACCGAAGTTAGTGCAAGTTAGAATCTATGACCCCGACCATGGCTCTGAAATATCACCATTCTAACTGTGCTGTGTATTGATAAATCCACTGAACAACAAGTCTGACTTATTCTACGGTTAATGCCACAAAATGGGAAAAATCAATGAGACTGGATGGTATTTATGATGCTGTTTGATTTGGTAAATGTAGAAACACAAACTAAAGGTCTCACTCGCTCCTACTGTCAAAGTTTTTTGGCTTTTCAAAAAAAGTTGAACAAAAGTTGAGCAAAACTGTCGAGGAACTCACATAAAAGCTACCCAGGCCTTCAGATCATACAATGTCAAATACAGTATACGCTTGAAGTTCACTAGATGGCCACTAGATGTCAGTGATGTCTCGGCAGGAAACATGATCCGGATCAGGTTTTCCTCGTGTCTCAGTACATGAGACCATATGAAGTGTACATATGGAGACATGACGAGGGTTAATTGGGATCTGCTCTGTATAGAAACTGGTGTTAAAGGTAGATACAATTAGGAAAAATGATTTGCATGGTCCAGGACAATATTTAGATTTGGGAGAGAAGCATTGTTCGCTTGAACTTAAATTCTCATATTCTATATCTTACTAACATCATTTTTAAATGTTTAAATCAAGTTAAATTAATCAGAGAGGACAGACAGGTGAAATTTACCAGTTTCACAGCAACACAGAGCTTATCTCTAACAACAGACCACTGCTGCTAATCTCAAATGACATACAGAGATTTGCTCATCGTGGATCAACAAACCAACTTAAAAATTATAAAAAAACAAACAAACAAACAAACAAAGAAACAAAAACCTAACCCTGCATGAATCTGAGTTTTCAGTCTGTGTATACTTTTCTTTCTCTAAAATGAATAAACAAAGCAAGCACAAATAAGCAAGTTGGCGAATAAGTGACGATAAAGCATGTGCATGATTATAGTGAGGGAATAAGGAATTAAGCAAGGCCGTAAATATACTTCATAAACAACAAACAAGCCAAACTCTACTTCTACATCAGCGGTGGAAAAAGTATTCACATCCAGCACAGCAAAAGTAGCAGTACCAGACTGTGAAAATACTCCATTACAAGTAAAAGTCCTGCACTGTTGATAGTACAGTACCTAAGTGTTAGCAGCAAATGTCGGCCTACTTATAAGCATCAAATAGAAGAGTACTCATTATGCTGAATGCTCCTGTGAGTGTTTTACTATTTACTGATGCATTCATGTGTAATTAGGATTTTATTACACATGAATGCATCATCTTCAAGTGAAGGTGATTTGAACTATTTTCTATGGGCTGCCACCTGGTTTAATATACTTTATGCACAAAACGTGATGAACTTATGAAACATGATGCTTTGTTATCATATTCTGTATGCAAAACCTTAGTCTGCAAAGTAACTAGTAACTAAATCTATCAGATAATGTCGTGGAGTAAAAAGTACAATATTTCCATCTGAACTGAAGTCAACTGGAAATACTCAAGTACCTCAAATTTGTACTTCAGTGCAGTGCTTGAGTAAATGTATATTCAACCTTCTACACACCTGCAGACTTTATGGACACAAGTGTGAAATGTTAGGTCATGAATGTGTGTGCATGGGTGAGGAGGGGTGAGGGAGGGTGAGGTTCACAGAGCCATTCACAACTTTGCATTCAGTTCAGCCCCGCTGCTGCCACTCAAGTCCACCTCCTGACCACCATGCGACATTATCAGACAAGGAGCGGCTCGAACTGCTGACTCAATCGGCCAAGACATTTTAAAAAGTGGTGGTGTTTCAGCTCCTGAGCATCATCACCCATCATCATCAGCGGAGCAACAGCTGCCAGCAGCAGCAGCAGCATCACCGCCGCCGGGAGCTCGCCCTCCGATGCCCCGGCTCCATCCGTCTGCTGGTCCGCACTGCTGCTGCTGCTGCTGCTGCTGGCGCCGGGGCGCAGGGAGAAGGGGGAGGAAGAGGAGGAGTGAGGAGGAGGAGGAAGGGTGGATGAGGGGGTAGGTAGGTGGGAGAGGAGGGGACAGAGGGAGGGAGGAGGGGGCTCGGCCGGGCTGCCCTATATGGCTGTGGATGAGCTCTATGCTAATATCGGCTTGAGAGGCACAGCGTCGCGTTTCTGCCGGCAGTCAGCGGTGGCTTCCAGAGTCTGAGCAGGCTCCTTCACAGCCATGGCTGAGGGCGGAGAAGGGGAAGATGAGATCCAGTTCTTGAGAACTGTAAGTAAAGATAATTTAATCGGTGCGAGCTGAGCCGCTTCCTTGCCTTCACTTTCCTGTCGCCAATTAACGCTTTCAGACGCGGCGGACGGCGCGTCAATTAAGCAAATGAGCGATCCAAGTTCGATCATGGGGGAAGTTTGCGTGTGTGTGTGTATGCGTGCGTGTGCGTGCATGCGTGTGCGTGTGTGTGTGTGTGTGTGTGTTCGGGGGGGACGGTTCATTGGCATCATTTTGCTTGTGCACGAATGATGATTTTGTTTGGAAGTTGCCGCAGGTTGCACGCTGCGCCCCGCGGCCACGGCGCACCTGCCGACAGGACTCCTGATGTGAAGAATCTCAATGAGACTCCCGTCTGCTGGTGCAAGGGCAAGAACGACTGAACACTCTCTTGCCATTTCATAACACATGCCCCCTGTCATTTTCCACCCTTCATCACATTCTGATCTGTTTTGTCGGGGACGCATCGTGCGAAAACATTCATTTCCTCTCGGGTTTTCCAAAAAGCAGCCCTGCTATTTGTTTTACTTTTTATGGATGCATTCTCCTCCCCGGGGAGAAGAGTTTCAGCAAGTTGTGCTCACACGTAAGCCACCCTCCACGATGACTATTTTAGTTGTTTGACGCAGATTGCTTACGGTGTCCCTGCTCTGTGTGGTTATGCCCAGCACTTATCCTTGTAAATGATATGACAGCTTGTATGTTGGTGTGGTGGGAGTATCTATGGCGGAGGCTGGCGCACGTATTCTTCTCTTGCCTCATGACCCAGGTGTTGCATGAAGAGCAGTGAGACTCAGTTATGACTCTCAGCAGGGGTGTCTGCCTGCTTTCATGCCACCTGCTTCTCTGTAAGATTTTTATTTTTAGTCATTAGTCAAGTGAATTTTTGTTGGTTTAAACTCAAATATCTCTGTTCATGGATAGGTGCAGTTGTGGAGGTGCAGCCTTTGCTTTGATTCATCAAATATCTGGTAATTGATGTCATTTGTAGTCTTATTTAAGACCTTGAACCTTGTCCAGGACCCATGGATTTCTTTCAATCACCATGGATTTATAAAACACAACTTATCTTCAGTCTTAGCTGTTTATTTTGTATTTATTTGTTGGTTGAAATTGGCTATGCTGCTGCCCAAATAACAAATTTAGTGAGATTCAGCACTGCAAGGACTGAACCAGTGGTTTTGCTTATTTTAGCTGCTACAAATTACTTTCCATTACAAATAATCATTTTGCAAACAATGCTGCTGTGATTTAGAAATGTGGATTTACGGTAATTCCCTCAGACAGCCATCGGTTTCCTTTCATTTCTGCTGGAAAAACCTACTCGTCCACACTTTGAACATCAAGTTGCACTGTTGCAGTGAGGTCAAGCACTACAGATTTACTCTACACTTAAAATGAATTAACAGAATAAAGCAATTTTGACCAAAAATGTCAACAAACAGCAGTTCAGCTGTGAGGGATTACATAACACAAGCACGTTTCAAGAGTGCGCTACTAGATTTGCATGCTGTACAGAAATAAATGGAAGCCAAGGTTCCCCGAAAATCCTAGATCCTACATTTCCCACAATGCAACTTGCTTTGTCATAGGAGCCCCTTGTTTGAAAGACATCCTAATGCAGACTTTGTGTTAAAAATCTGAGGCCCAGACTGAGATTACCCTGAGGATTATGGGAAACTCCTTCCAGAGCCACAGGAGACATCACACCAAAGATGCTCTATAACGAAAGATGATGCATCACAAGCTGCACCAATGCGTGTGGAATACACTTCCTGTCTCCTAAGTGGGCGCAGTCCCAAGAGTTGGAGGTGTTGCAAACGGCGTGAGAATGGATGTCAAAACAATGCAACACTATAGCTGAATTCAACGTCTGGGCCTCAATTTGCAGCTTTTTATCTGCTGGCTTAATATGCTTGATATTGTTACAGAGCATCTTTGGCGGAGATACCTGTGTCACTGGATCTCTTGGACCCATTTCAGGAGAAAATAAACTTTGTTGACTACGGGGCAAAAGAGTCGGTCTTGATCTGTGTTCACTTCTCCCATTGGAGTGAATGGACTCAGCACCTGTTGCTAGTCTCCTAAAGAGGCAGAGCAGCGGCCAAACCCATGTGACACAGATACAGGAAATGACTTTCACAGACTGTAGTAAAACCAGTCTTCATTTCTAAAACGGGTCAACTGATTCTTAAACCTGCAAACACGCTGGTGTGGTCCTTCTAACCAGCTGTCTTTGTTTGTTGTCGTCCATTTGGGCTGGCAGTCTAACAGCCTTTGGGATGTTGATATATACATTATTATTAATACACATGTAATCCCCTGAGGGCTTAGCAGGCGGGAGGAGACCCTGCACTTAACAGCTCCTACTATTTGTGATGCCAGTGATATGCTGACCCACGCCTCTCGGATTCTTCTGTCACAATGGCATCCTGGTTATCTGATGACAACAGCGATTTGAGAGGAGGGGGCTTCCCCTGAGGTCCGCAGAGCCTTGTTATCAAACCTGACCGCTGAGAGAAACGTGCACTCACAGGAAGCCCTAAAAAAACTGAAAGACACTACATTACAACATTATGGCATAAGCCTGAGTACAACTGTTGGTGTTTTGTGGAGGGGTGTCAGGCGTGCTTGCTGCATTGTTTCGCCTCAGTTCGGGACAACGTGTGGTGGAATTTGCAGCTGTTTTTCCCCCATTTTTCCCCCCAAGTCAGATATTGATAAGAACGTGTTAAAGAATTTCAAATGGTCAAAAGTGCAAAGGATCCTGTTACTGAATGCCGCTGTCAGGTGGTGACAGACGTCCAGACATTGTGGTTCAGTTTCAGCTCGGGCGCAGTCTCACCTTGCTGTTGATGTGTAACGTTGGGAAAGCTGGCAGCGATGAGAGCGTCTCTGTCAAAGGAAACAGCCGTGAAAAACAGCCGAGAGGAGGAAAATGTTTCACCTCCGCTGTCAGATGAAGACACCAGGCTCTGCTGTGGCTCAGCTGACCCACACTGAAGCTGTCCCCCTGTCCTGATAAGCAGACACAAACCTTTCAATTAAACTCGTTGAAAGTCTTTGCTCGCTGGTTAGGAATTACTTTTTTTGGACGGCTCATTAACTCTCCACCCACTAAATTTTGAAAGAAAATGACAGCAATGCTGTTTTATTGTCACTCTTCAGTACACAGAGGATAACAAAACAGAATTTATCTTGAGAGGTTTTCCACAGAAAGTGATCCGCTGGCTGGAGACTCAGAGAACATCCTTTTGGCTTCGCACAGATCAGAAAATCTGCAAGTCATTTGCTCAGTAAGCGAACTGCAGTGATTATAAGAACATTTTGTGCTAATTGCAGCGCCGTCAGATAATGATGTGCAGTCAGCCGTTTTATTTGTTGTATCATTACTTATTGAGTGTGTCGCTGTGTGGAACAATGGCGTTCTACCAAACAAAGAGGAAATATTAACGTTCTTCCTACCTGAAATGACACTGGAGTACATCATCATCATCATCATTGTCAGGTTAGCAGGTGAATGTCATGTTTCACTGGAAACTGTAGGATTTCTTTGTCATTTACCTGAAAATGAGTCATAGCAACCATAAACCAGACATGTTAGGTCTTTCAAGCTTTGCCTTTTATTTTCTAAAAGTTTAGCCTTTTTTCAGTTTGGCAAATCCTTGATTAATTGTGTTAGAGTATTAAATAACAGCACATTAACAATAATGGTTTAATTTCTAAGTCCTTGTCCTTAAGAGGGGTGAAACAAGTCACCACATTTAGTCTCCATATTTATTTCTAATGAATAAACTAAAAGTTGTGTGTTTTTTCTAAATACTGTAAGAGGTTGTCAAGTTATCCACATAATAATGACATCAACTTGTGTTATATGGAGAAGGTTCTAACCTTTCCTTCCTTTTTTATGTCCTTTAAAGTCTTGTTGATGATTCACGTTGTCAGACTTGATGATACATGTTGACTGCAGAGGTTTGATTTGGCATTTTGGTTAGTTTCAGTTAGATTTTGGGCACCATGAATGTGGCCTTCAAGTGCATATTAAAGGTCCAGTGTGTAGGATTTAGAGAGATCTGTTGGCAGAAATACAATATAATATTCATAAGTATGTTTTCATCAGTGTATAATGACTATATAATGTTGCACTGCCATGTTTCTACAGTAGCCCAGAGTGGACAAGCTAAGCACTTGCATTAGAGAGCACCTTTAAGGTTTTCCTTGTTTCCAGGCTGCTGGAGGGGGGGTGGCGAGTGTTGGTCTGGCACCACATATGTAAACAGTAGTCGGTTGGTTGAAATCTGCATCCTCACCGCTAGAAGCCACTGAATCCTACTAACTGAACATTTAAGACCATTTTACAGTTTTTTTGAGTAGAGTTGGCTGGAAACATTAAAACAATCAGGTGGAGACAGCCTCTTCAACCAACTAATGGAATTAAGTGTAATTAGCTAGCTCACTACAGCTGATCAAATCTGCCAGCGAGCGTCGTCAGCCAGAACTGAGTCTCTGAAACAGGCTTAGCTACAGCTAAATGTGCTTTAGCTAAAAGCTAGTTAGGGCTTCTTTCCAAAGTTTATATCTAAAGAGTAAAAGCTTAATTTGAGCTCAGTCGTCCAGGTAAAACCAGGTGATCGAAGCCTGCAGGCCACTGGCAGCTCCTCTGGGCTTATTTGGAGTTTATGTTGTCCTGGAAGCCTTCTGCATACCAAGGCGTGGACTCTGGGGGTTTAAATTTAGCCTTTTTAAAGATGATGCTTCCACAGCACATACAGCTCTGCTGCCCTGGCACTAAACCACACCACGGCCGGTGCTTGAGTCAGGGCAGCACTAGACCAGTGACACTTTAACACCATTTTTATAGGGATAAAGTAGCATTTAGAGATGAAATGCTTGATACCAAACCGTCATATACAGCATTTTCTAAAGCTTGATCTGTCAAAGTAATGGACCGCGTTGCTGAGCTTTCACTTGGTAAAAAGCACTAAATCTCCAAACGTGGAAGACAGATGTGATTATCGATTCAGATTGTTTTGCAATAGGTTTTGATCTTGATCTCGATTAATTCATTAATACTTCAGGTTTAAACAGATGGCATCAATGTGAATCACAAACAGTGTGTCCAGTAATTGAGTAATGCATGTAGATGGCCAGAGAAGGGCGGGTTGGAGGTATTAACCTGCAGTAATCTGTATTTAAATGTTTGAGAATTAATGTTCAAACGGTTCAAAGCAACCATATCATAGGTTTTGGAGACCAGTGCAAAGGGAAGAAGAGTGCAAGCCTGTGCATGATGCAATTCGTTGAAGAGTTGTCAAGATATGATGAGAGTGGAGTCAAGTGTCAGTGGAAATAAAAAGGGGAGTCAGTTTCTAGTGGTAGCTTCTATGGAAATGTGTTTTTCTTTTCTGCCTGAACTTAGTGATGTTAAGTTTCAGCCAGATAATATTTTAGGGAGAAAATACATGTTGTCAACAATCTGACCTCAAGGTTAATTTTGCAGCTGACATGCTTTCATCAGCAATTATTTCCACGTTGTCTTAAAAGTTCAGCTTTCAGGTTCATTCTTGATTACATCACATGGCATTTAATAACAGTGACGTTTGTGGTGATAAAGTTCAGTATGGATCATCAAAAACCACCTCGCACGTCTCCCAAAACCTCCTAAGATAGCTTCATATAAACAAGTCTGAGGAGGAGAATTTTCTGAGGAAGTTAGACTGTAGAGGAAGAAATGTTTGCACATTATGGCTTCCTCTGATTGATCGTTCTACTCTGCGGACTTCATACAGACACAACCTGGAATAACGGATAATGGAATAATGGAATAATTTACCATATTGCAGTAGTTGATGCCCTTGCAAAGTTTGGCTCTTCAGTGAGAGCTGGAACGAGAGAAAGAGGGGGATGCAGCCTTCAGCCTCAAGTGACCCTCCCTCAGCTTGATTTAAATTGAATGGGAAGGATTTCCTCTGTATTGATTGAGCAGGCTGCGATGGCAGAGCAACAGCGTGCTCTTTGGCAGCTCCGGCTCTCCAGTCATCAGTACTGAAGGACAGCGAGCCGCCTGCTATTCCCATCATTTACACAACCTTGATGCAAAGGTGGCCGGACCTCACATCGCTCACTCTCCTCCGTGCTTTTAATTTGTAAAGGTGGTGTGACTGGTTTGACTGAGCCTGTTCAGTAACAAATTGACATTTCTGACATTATTTCTTGTTAACATTTCATGCAGGACGAGCTCGTTCGGAGTCGATTTAGAGTGTACGAATTAGTTTGAAAACTGGCTTTTGCATGCAGAAACGGTCGATATCACTCAGTCCTCTGAAGTTCTGTCTTGTCTTTGCATTATTCTGCATCTTCAACCTTGAACTGGTGTTGCAGAGCTTATGAAACACCCATGAATTATGAAAGTGGTGAGGCGAGGCTCTTTGTCATTTTAGTGTGTGGCCTCAGGTTTGTGTTACGTAAGCGTTCATTCCTAAAATACTCCATATTGATTTATTATTACTCTTTAACTGTAAAACCATCTATAAGCCTGCAATATTGAGCACATAAGTGACCTGTTATTACGTATTTTTCCACTTTGCCTATGTTTTCTTGACTGTATCTGTGGCCTGTTTTCACAAGTCTCACAAATGAAACGGATTTAATTCGCAAATTAAACAATCAGAATCAATACCTCGTTTGAGGTATTGGCTCTAAATGCACTTACTCAACAGTATCACTTCATACTCTGTGCATCAAGTTTCAGACCGTAACCAAAAATACAACTGAATCTAACTTGATGTTGATGTTTTGGCTTCAGCAGGAGTGATTGTGCAGTGTGTTTCTGTGGTGGTCCGAGCAGAGTTAGTAGGAGAAGTCCAGCAGGAGCTGCAGCAGCGTGAGCGGACTCTCAACCCAAATAATTACCTTCATTAGTCAAGCGAGCAGTGAAAAAGGTGCAGACAGTGAGCCTCTTACTGTTTTCAGTGTCCCACAGGTCACTCGGTTCATTTAATGCCACCACGGTTCAGTTTGTTGTCAGCTCTGTGGCTGTAATGGTTTCCTCCAGACCATTTAGCATTGTTTGTAGCCTTTATTAATCCACCTTAGAGGCCCTCATAATGCCTGTCCTCAATCAGCTTCTCGCTGTGTGTAATAGGATCCTGCATGGACGCTATTTTCTGCCAAAGTCTGAACAGTCTTTGTTGTTTCACATGAGAATTTCTGCATTTTGTTTTCTTTGTGCTCATTTGAAGGAGGCAGGGCTCAAATGGAAAAAGTTGATGTCACTGATGTGTACCAATCAGAGGTTAGCAGCATTTGACTGACATCATGTCATACCCACACAGTCCCGATGAGGCAGATACGCTGTTTTTTTGGAGTTTTGCACTCTTAATAAATTCAACCTAAAATAGTTTTTTCTTTAAAACTCAGATGAAAATTGAATGTAAGAAATACTTAAACCTGCAATATAGAGAGGGACTTTCATGTTTTTCCTACATGCTTGTGAGGTTGGTTGCCCACTAAATCCTACAGCCTGGTCCTTTACGTTGATGTGGTGAATGTGTGAGCAAATAGTTGCTTATTTACACATGCAAAAGTTACGGCAACATGATCTCTCAAGTCGTGTTTCTGTCGATTTTCCAAATGTAAGTCCAATATTTCTCTTCTTGTTGCTCTGTTATTGGTCTCCACCAACTCCTGAGCGAAATATCTGACTCTTTAGCTGCTAAATGCGGCTCTATGTTCACCAGCTGGTCTCTGAATGTGTCTTTGTGCTGCCTGGTGCCGAGCAGATAGCATGCAGCTGAAACTCAAAATGAATCCCCATAAAGCGGAGGGGAGCTGTAGATTGGCTTCACATTGTCATTTGAACACATTGTTATTGTAAGATTATCGGTTATATCCACTTTAAGATTTGAAAACAAGCTTTTTCAGAGGTTTTTTAGGTTTGCTGAGCACTTAAGCCTTCCTGTGTAGTCACTGGAGAGCTCTGCTGGTGCAGTGCCATCCAGTCACTTCCAAACCTGATTTTAATGATTGCCGCTCAGAAATAATCCATCGTTTGAATTACTGATCCTGTTTAACTCATTTCCTGACAAGACATGACTTAAACATGTTTCACTTCAGGTAAACATGACTTTAGTTGTCTTTTTGAGTCACCCATGTTTATTCTCTCAGAAAGCCCGTCAACATTCTAGAAACACCATTTCCTATTTGCCGTGTGCGCCCAACGGTGGCAGCTGCAGTCTAGTGATGACATCTTGTAACTTGATGGATCTGGAAACCAGTTCCAGGCCTTGTAGGGAGGGAGGTTTACCTTTTCACCGACTGCTGTTGTAGTGCTGTGAAACACTTAAATGCTCATTAAATTTATCCCGTGTCGAGTCCTCTCTTGACCCACAGCTATTCAGCCTGTCAGAGGAATGAAAATCTGACCTCTGTGAATTTTATTACAGAGGAAAAGATTTCGCTGTATCACGTTGCAGTTGTATGAGGTTTTTATTGCAGTAGGGCAAAAATAATCTGTAGTTTGCATCAGAATCGACACACAGAGAACTGACAGGATGGAGGGTAAAACAACTGTAGGCTCGCGCCAAGAGATGAGAAGTCAGAGGGAGAAAAGAAAAGCTTTAGGCGAATGTCCTCACTTCACCTGATCTCATCTGTTTTTCACCTCACAGCCCCCCCCCCCCCCCCCCCCCACACACACACACACACACACACACACTCTTGCCTGTCTGCTCTGTCTCATCAGACAGGATGATGGACTTAGAGAGGCTCCAGCTTCGTCCCTGACTTGAGGCCCCCCATTTCTCACCACTTCTGCTGAGGTGGATGCCTCGGCCTTGCACGCATGGAGGCCCCTATTATTTGAAGCTGCTCTAAAGCAATATGCATACAAACTAAGCCAAGAAAATCCAATTTGTTGTAGGAACACCATATAAATCTTGGAGTCTGTGATCCGTGGCAGTGTACTGTGGGGCAAAACTTGCTTGACTGCGGAATTTTATTTCATTTTTTTTAATACAGAGCTCAAATGTGCGTCGCATTATTCACTGTGACCCGTGATGTTGTCCCAGACATGCACACACACTTGCATGTGCATGCCTACATGCATTCTGCGTGCTCATGTGTCTGCACATGATGAGTGACAGTGATAACATAATGTTTAAATGCATCTTCGGTGACAGATGTGTTCCCCCTGAGTTCAGAACGAAGAGTGGACTGAAGACATTTTTTAAAATGTCAAATATCTTTGCAGAAAGTCAAAGTCAGACAAAAATAAGTGGACATATTAAGTGGACATATTGGTATAAGCATGATGTGACTGCTTGATAATAATGGAATAATATTGTTTTAAAAGCTAAGATGACATATTAAGGCGTACGTTTCTGTGAGTACTGTCCTCCTGCTCCCAGTTTATTGAATAATCTAATCATTGGGGAGTCTGTCCTTGAAGTAGCGATTAAGACAGTGCAAGGAGGACATTTGTCTTGAATGATCCCCAGAATTTTAGTTTTTTAGAGGCAAGCAGACATCTGCCAACTTTCATTAAATCTATCCTGCAGAAAACCTACTGATTTTACGTGACGTTACCACCTCTGAACGAGACTGCTTATGTCCTCTGTTCTCTGTCTGAGTGCATTAATGTCATTGCATATCCTGTAATGAGGTATATGAGTGCCCTGTGAAGCATTTTGTTAATATAAAATAAAACAAAATGAATAGTTTACACAGAATGGTCCAAATCCTGCCATTTCCTGCTGAGGCAGTCACACACAGCTGCACACTGCAGCTTCATTTTCAGAGCCGAACGTCTGTTTGGTTAAGAGACGTGGATCTAAGTCTCGTTCATTTAAACAACTCGTCAAACAGCTATGACGGAAAGCAGTGCGGCTTTTGTAGAAAATAGGTGGAAACACAGACCAGCGGACCTGCTCCTGCTGCTCAAACACGGAACTGAGTCGTTGATTTGTTTTTGTGGTGCTGTGGGTTTAAACTTTGAAGTGAAAGGACATAATCTGCTCTGTGTGTGTGTGTGTGTGTGTGTGTGTGTGTGTGTGTGTGTGTGTGTGTGTGTGTGAGATGTGTTTCATCCCTGCCTCTGATTGGGTTGTGTGAAGTAGCTGCAGGTGCAACCACTGTAGCTGCCTGTATTGACTTTGTATCAGCTCGGATTAACGGACGCAGCGGCGACAAACTGGGGCCAAACCTGCCGTAGCCCGGACGTGAACGAGAAACGCTGTGACTGTAGCTAAACTGCTAAAAAGCCAGTTTCTCAGTTGTCCTTTCTGTCTCCCTGTTCCTTGTTCTCATCCTCATCTCTTTCTGTTTTGTTCTATTTTTCACTGCCACTGCTCTTTGTCAGGTTCTCTGCTGCCTTTAATCATTTCTTCCACACTTGTCACTATTCCTCCCATTTCCCACGGCTCTGTAAGGCTTTAAAAATTCAACATAAGGTTGGAACATTGTGAATAGAAACTTAATTATTTATAGTCAGGTGCTCATGGTTGACAGATCACTTGAGTGCAGAGATTCTTCAGAACTGTGTTAGTTGTGATACTTTAACAGTGCATGACCCAAAAAAGTGCCATTATCTCCCTAATTTTCAAAATTCATATATTTCATATCAGAAACTAACATTTGGCTTCGAGAAACGCTGCTTTGAGCCACACCAACATCAGCCCTTATCAGGCTTCTCAGGTTGTACTTCTCACACATCTACACTGTATCTACTTTGGTCTCCATGTTGTTAGCTAAGCTTCAGTGAAACACGTAGCTCAATCTGTACTTAGCGCCCTGCCTGACATTTATGAGAAACACGACGCCGGAGCGGTCAGAGCAATTTAGACAGACTACACGCTGAGACAGTGTGAACAAGGAGACAAACGTGCTGGAAGTTTCTTAATTCTCCTCAGTTTTTAGCCCCCGGCCGTCTGTCTTTTTCCCCCCCCTTCTTAAAGTCTGCCTGTTGGTCTCCACTGAGCATGTGCAAAGCATGCGGGTCAAAATAGCAGCGCTGAGGGATTGAACAGATTCACCTTTTCTCAAGTTCACATTGGTGGCAGCGCCGGGTGAGCGGTGGGAGTTTATTTGGCACGCTGGAGCATCTGTAGTTCTCGGGTTTCGGTTGGTGGATGCGTCGGTCCACGCAAACAACACACACACACACGCACGCACGCACACCTGTTGCTGTCTGTTAACACAGACGGGCCTCTAAGTGGACGAAGAAGAAAGATTGCAGGAGAAGAGTGGGAAGGGTCTGCTGAAGAGACACGTCCAACAGTGCAGGTTGTCCTTCAACTTAAGATACAACCAGAGAGACAAACAGTCTTTTGTTTGCTGGAGCGGAGAAGTGTCAGACCTGCAGGATCCGGGGGGATATGGAGGGGTAGTGAGGACGGGTGGGGTCGGGTTGGGAGAGGGCAGGGTCAAGTTCCCGCTGTACACTTGGAAGCTGGGTAAAGCAGCCACCCAACCCCTCTCTTGCCTCCTCCCGCTGCAGGCCAGGGCCCTATACATAGTACTGATGCTGTTCTTTAGCTGTCTAGCAGATGGTCACACTGCTGCTGCAAGGATCACTTTGCCTCAGATTCACCAGATTCTCTGGCTGGGGATCAAGTCAGGGGTGCAGAGAGAGACAGAAAGTGTCTTGGGAAAGCGTCACACACGGCTGTTTCATCACTTTTTGAGATCTGATCATAGCGATTGGATTTTTATGAGAGAATGCCATTATGTACCCATTCCTGACATTAAACCGTCCCCTTGCCAGAGTATCCTGTGGGTGTATTTATTTAGAGCGATGTTGGCGTTATCATCAATTCTGCTCTTCCTCCCGTTGCTTCACACTGCTCAGATAACTGGACGGCACCCAGTCTATGTAGTGTTTTGATCCCAGTGCAACTCTAACCACTCCTGCTTCTGAAGCTGCACTGCGCTGCAAGTGAGCAAAAATCAATTTCTGTGCATCTTCAGTGTCAATTTTGAACAAATTCAAGTATGCATGAATGTGCACCAATCCACGGCTTTCAGTGTAGCATTTCAATGCTGGATCTAATTGCTCATATTATGAAGCTGGTCACATTTCTAGAACAATTTGGCACTAAAAATCACCTGTTGCCAGTTTCGTAAGCCTTCAAAACAAGGCAGGCTACATACACACGTCGATGCAGCATGCCACTAATGGTGCCAGGCCCCGCTGGTTTCATAACGCCACCAGAATTCCAAACAGCTGAAAAGAAAGTGGTGTATTTACTCGATTTTAAAGAGGTGACAAGTCTTCGGTCATCCTGTGGTCGTATCGAGTTTCCCTGCCTGTTGCCTGAAACAACAAGCTGTGTTTCCTCCATCACTACCCGGAAAGCTGCAGCAGTAATTTGGAGCCAAAGTTGATGCTTTCTGCTCTCAGTAATCACCTCCCTGAAGCCCAAAGTCGAGTTGTGGGGTATTTAAAACGCTGCCTGTATGGACTGCTGTGCCAGCTCGGCTCCTCATTCACTTCACCGTGACATTTAACTCGACTGTGAAGAAGATAGATTTTTAATTTAAGGCAACATAAAGTCACCACAGTAAATCTTGAATATGGCAGCCGATCAATCCCAAAGACTCGGACTCTTTGCCTTTTTGTGGGATGCGCTCTAATTAGCTTCTATGCTAATTAAATCAGAGGCCCCTTTGTTTTACTCATCGATTTCAGTCACATCTTCCCTTTCAGCTGAGTTTCTGTGGGATAATATTGGTCACATCTCTGAAGCAGAAATAGCTTCATCTGTAGAGTGAGCTGTTCTTCATCATCATATGTTATACCTTATTATTATATTATTATTCAAGCCTTAAGATAATAATCTGTCATGTAAGATTTCACAAGAACATCTTCGTACTGCTGGGTTAATGAATTCAAAGTGTGAGAAGTACCTCCCACATATGTAAACTGACACATAATGGAGCAGCTCGCACTAAATATGAACCAAAGAGCTTAACTTTAGGCCTCCCGCAGTGTCTATTTGAACTCTTACATCTGCCGATGGAGCAGAAAAACCCGTCCTGATTCCCAGAAAATTGTTCTGACACCTTCTCTCCTGCTTCAGTCTAATTTCCATCTGTACAGCAGAGCGAATTACAAGAATCACAAATTAGAAACACAATTTTCCTCTTTGTTGGATGCAGGAGATGGTGGGGAAGGCTTTCTAATGCAGAAAAGACGGCATAATGGGGTGCCTTCAAAAACCCTCTTAAATCATTTTCCTCTGACCATGCAGGGACTTTCACTTTGCGATCACATCAGATTCTCTAGTTTCGGGTTCAGAGTGCCTTTGTTTGAAATATTGTCAGGGTCTGTTATCTCGCCTCCCGAGTCTGTGGGAGCTGTGCAGCCTGTATCTAAATCTATTGAATTAATACTGCTGTGAAGGAGGTGGGAGCCAGAACCATGGCAACCATCAGCTCAGATTAGTGTGGGACGTGAGCTGGCAGGAGACGTGCACACACACTCACACACACGCGGTGCACAAACAAATCAATATCTGTGTGCGTGTTGCCAAATAGAGCCCGACCCTCTCGACCCTGACAGATACAGATGTTCATTTATTGGTTGCACTGATTGAATCGAGGTTTCCTCTCTCCCACAGAGATACCAAAGGCTGCGTAAAGTGTTTAGAAATGATATAACTCAAAGCTGCTTTGCTGCCACTGCTGTAAGATCTGATGTATTTTTGTTGTTTTCTTTTCTGCTGCTGAAATGGTGGATTTCCTCAACAGTCTCATGAAATTAAAAATGCCCTCTCTGTGTGGCTATCTTGTAACTTGGGGGTCTTATTTCACTTGAAAACATGACCAATGTGAAGGCAGTGACCTCCAGAAGTCAGAGGTGCATATCTGGGTGTCAGTTTAAAAACCTTGCCATCGTATATATTCGTTCCAATGAGGGTGGCATGAGAAGCAGCAAAACTGAGCCAGTATAGCTCAGTTCTTCTTGTCTGGTCTTGTTTGCGTTGGAGAGGTCGCTGTCAGACATTTTTGGCTTTAACGCTCCTCTCTCTTCTGGCAGGATGACGAGGTGGTGCTCCAGTGTGTGGCCACCATCCAGAAGGAGCATCGCAAGTTCTGCCTGGCCGCTGAGGGACTCGGAAACCGTCTGTGTTACCTGGAACCCACATCTGAAGCTAAGGTGAGCGTGGCACACAGCTTTGTTCAAGTTCAAATGTCGGGCAGCTGCAGATGTTCTGAAGATGAGACAGGCAGCTGTAGCAGCTACACGGTATATGAATGGCGCTGAAGTTGGGGAAGTACTCCGGAGACATTTGCCTTTCTCTTCATTTTTATGTTAGTTCAGTGGTTTCCAACATCCTCTTTCTTCTGCACCCCCATAGCTCGGCTGGATGAGCTCCAGTACCCACCCATCATGCTCTAAATCTTCATTTGAACTACTAATTAGCTGAACCACTCTTCAATCTTTCCATTTATCCCCGGCAACTGCAGAAGCACCCCATGCGGTTCAAGTACCCCTTGTTGGGAATCACTGTTAGTGGACAACTCAGCAGGGCGATAAAGGAAAGCCGCTTCTGAAATGACAGAATGAAGATTTAACAAATCCAGTATTCAGCAGAGACATTCCTGAAAAGTAATTAACTGAGTGCATCTTACACAACTTCTTGAAATTAGCCCAGATATGAATATTCAGACATTTAATTTTGTGAACAGCAGACATGTTCTCATTCATTGTTTAATCCAAATAACCAGTAGATAGCGCTGCACTCGTATCTCTGTTTTCCTGTCATGTTTGTGGCCCCTCTCCAGAAATTAATTACATCTTCCAGAAATTGGATCCTTGAACAATTCATTTAGGACCTATCCTCCTTTGACAAAAACTTTCTTCTGCTTAGTTAAATTTATGCACAAAATAATGTTGCTTCCAAAAAAGTCTGCAGTCCAGTTTTTTCTTCCTGGCAGTCTCTGTTACAAACAGAGTGTAAATCAGAGAAACGCCCTGAAACTCATCTGTTTAACCTCCCTTTCCCTCCCAAATGCTCTTATTGGGATGAGCTTTCCTGTCAAATAATGGGGATGAATTTGAAAGTGCACACTCTGCTCAGGGCCTACGGTGCAAAGTACGACAACTTAGAAGAAAACAATCTCAAAATGGGTGCCTCGGTGGTGCGGAGGAGAAATATCCCCCCACCTCTGCAGGGATCCGGGTTCAGCTCCCAGCTTTGGTCCTTCCAGCTTGGCCAGAATCCCAACAAACACAACTGACAGTTTTCATGAGGCCAGTAATGGATCATGTGCTTGTTTCTGCTCTGGTGCATCCCAGGGGTTGGTCACGGGGCTGGGCAGACAAAACAACGTCAAATATGACATATAAAGGATGGTTTTGACCGCGCTTGTTGTGTTGGAGCGAAGTTGCTCATTGTGACTGTGCGTTTAAAATTTGCATTTTGCTGCCTGTGGTGTGTGGCAACACAACAGAGCTGTCAGGGCTCTGCTACACCTCTCATGAATCTTCTCTTTGACAAGATGTAGTGCACAGTCTTCAGAAAGACATGCTGAAATGGAAGACATCGTGTTGGCTCTGAACAATATGCTTCTTCACAGGAGCATAATTGTTGTGTATCATTATGTGCGTCATGAGTCACAACATTTTCACTGATATTTCTGAGACGTTTCAATGGTGAGAGCAAGTTTGTTGTCAGTCAGTCGGGCATATATGTGGGATAGACAATGCAGCCAGTAAATGTATACTGACGATGATGTTACTGATTTATTTTTGGCTCGACTCTCACTTTACATGTCAGAGTGATAATCACGTGATCAAGTTTTTCACATTATCATCATGTTTTTATGAGCTGTGCATATCAAGTAAAGCCTGATTTAACTGGACCACTTTGCAGTCACACTTTGGGGATGTGAGGGCTCGCTTCTGTTCACCCACCTCTGCAGAGCTCCAGCCCACCACAAGCACCCCTCTCCTCTCACCTTCGCTCCGGTGACAATGCTTCGGACCTCCTTGGGTGTGAAATGTGGCTGAGTGTCGAGGGTGACGGCTGTGGTTTGGCATGAGGGGAGGGGCTGTCGTCAGCTGGCTGATCTCAGGTGTTGGCACCTCATTTCCAAGACTCTAACGAAGCCTGGCAGCCTGCCGGGGCTGGTAGAGAGAAAAAAGGCGGAGTGAAACATAAGGTCCGAAGGTTTTGCGCCACAAATGTACAACCATGACATATTACAAGCTTTGGCCAGTGGCATCATTCAATTAAAGATTAGATTATTCAGGTGGAAAAACACAATTAAAATCCTCTTCCTTAACCACTTTTTAATATGTGAAGTTCATATTAACAGCACTTAAAAGGATATAAAACAAATAGATTGATATGCATGCACAGTATTTGCTAATTACTGGATTGATTAATTAGTTTATACCTTTGTTATTATAAGTATTAATATCTAATATATTGTTTTGATTGCATTAAAAAATGAGGCTGGTGATATGCCATGTTCTTTTTACATTCAACAAATGCTGTGAAAAGCTTCCTTTCTCTATACTTTCTAACTTCCTCAGACTGTCTGAAGCCAGAAGCCTATTTGTTCCCCCTGAATATGTAAATCTTTAAAAGCAGATCATAAATAAAAGAGCTCCCCAAACCAGCTGGGCACTGAAGTTTTTAGTGACTGTTACTCAAACAGGAGTAAATGGTGAATTTGTTGGGGACTACTTTCACTCGTGGATTAATACACACTGTGCACTTGTGAATATTTTCAGGACGGTGTATGTGGGACTGACTCAAAATAAACTACCGAGCTCATGTTCAGCATAATGAGGGAACATGTTGCACAGCGCAGCAGTGTGGCTCACTTCTTTCGTTTTTGTACAGCAGAAGCTCCGTAGAAGTGACTTGTTAGTAGGATCGGTTCATTGTTGGTTTTGGTCTTTTCATGGGATTTGTTGACAAAAATAAAAATGCAGAATATCACCAGACTTATCCTTTAATGTGACGTAGTTCTAGTAAACATTTTAAAAGGACTCTCTGCAGCTTACATGCATTTTGCCAGTGAACAAGAGGAAGTTAATGGGATTTACAACAGTAGACGACCTTGAGAAGATGGAATAAGTAATTTTATTTCACCCTATTTGATCTCTTTATTACAGTTTGCATATGATGTAATGTGTTTGATCTTTTGAAGAATCAGTTTTTACAGCTTACATTATTGTATTGAATCAAGCCCCCTGTGGAGCATGGAAAAAATGAGACTTTCTAAAGGTCACCATGACCACTGAGAAAGTCTTTTTCTATTTCCAGACAAGGGAGAATGTTCAGTATGTCTGCCCAACCCTGGAAGAAGTATGGTAATTGGGAAATTGGTGGTGAATAATTCATAAGAAGTGTTAGGTCTGAAGCAGGTTGCGAATTATCACTGAAGAAGGTCGTATGACACCACAGGTGTAGCTGCGTCATGTCATGTTGCATCCTCTTGCAGGCAAAAGTAAATATTCAGCCTACCCTGTCTGAAGGTTTGTGGAGAGAAGCTCGACTTTGGTGCTGCTAGCATTTTGTTTTTCTTTTTCCAACATTTCTCTTGGATTTTTTTGTCACTATGCTTATGAGTGGACAATATTTGTCCACAGCAACACATGAATGTTTGTGCTGAGTTACAGAGCAGCACCATCCTCATTATCACCCAGCAGCCCTCCCCTCTGCTCACATTTCTCACTTCACTGCAGAGGTCAAGGGTCAGCCGCTTGTGTTACTGAGTCAGGGCAGAGTCCCAGCACCTTAAATTATTCCTCTTTTACGTTGGAGAGAGATGGGGAGCACATGTTAGGGTGAAGATGGATATTGTTATGAAGTAGAGATAAACAGTAAGTGCAGTATGTATAATAATATTTGGATCATTCAAGGATATCAAGTCAGGGATATGAACTGATTTGAGGGTGCCTAATTCGTTTTCATGTTGTTGTTTGCCTGTCATGTCAACACTGTAATGGAAATCAACAGTGCCATCTAGCATGTAACAAAGTAAATTAATTTTTCATAATTGACAAGCAGACGCAGGTAATGAGCAGCTCCCCAGGTCTGCCTCTGAACTGCTTTTGAGTTGCCAGTAGTTTACCAGCATTATGTAATTCTTCAGTATTCTCTCTTTACATTGGCTCTTTGAATGAACTTCAGCCGCCCTTACTTTTTCATCTTAGTTACATACTACACCGCCTTGCTGTGGACAACCTCTTATCACTGAATAATTTATGATCATCACTTATTACTGAATTTATGGAATCCTGGCAGCAATGCATTGAAAGTTTAAAGACAGACTTCAACAGTTTGCTGAGAGTGAACCCAGATCTGAAGCCTATTATAGAGGAGAGCCAAACAGCCCAGTGTGCTGAGGAACAGGGCCCAGACTAATTACTGGTCATAGCAGCCGCGGGCTGCACACCTTTTGACAGCCCTCATAATCCCAAGCCACTCGTTAGCAACACACCCAGACAGCAAAGAAGTTGGAGTCATCAGAATTATTTATGAGCACCATTCCTCACTGAGCGGTTTAATCATTTCAGTCAGTCTCTTGTCTCACCTCAGGACCTGCAGTGCATTCAGTAACCAATTACTGTGGCGTTATTAATATGATCAGCATGTAGATAAAATGGTACATGTGTGAACGTGTTTCAATAAATCAACGTTTTACAGTATGCCATTTCCCTGTTGTGATTAAGTGAATTCATTTCTTTAAGATGCATAAAGATGAACAGAAAAGCATAAATAAGAATTAGTGTATTTGGCATTAGTGTTCCTGCATATGTGTGTGTACAGTATACGGGCACCAAAACGAAATTTGAGGCAGTGTCTAGTTGTCCACATTCTCAGCTGGTATGTTTGTATCTATTTGATAGATCAGAAATATCTGATGTCAGTTCAAGAAAGATTCAAAGAAAAAGTTTGAAAAATGTTTGAAGATATATTTATTTACTGTGTCATAACAGGCCCCAGCTGGGAGCTTCTTCAGACTGACACTGCAGTTTTTATTTAGGTCACCGCCGGCATGTCACAGTCCATCAGACTGCTTGGACATGATGCATGTCAATGTTTACAACACCAATACGCATCATAAAGACTCTTTAGTTCTGAGTTCTTCAGTGTCAGTTTTTGGAGAAGTTTGCCTCCAGCTTTCGGCGTGTCGAGTCTCACGATGTCTCACTATCATGTCAAAAATCAGTTCAGAGCTCTGTAGACGAGGGATGTTGGCGGCGGCAGCAGCATGTCTTCGAGGCTGTACAGGTAAAAGCAAATATAGAGTCAAGGAATTTCAAGGAGAATAAACTGCTGGAACACTGTTTTGTACCCAGGAGAGAAGCCCGTTTTTGCCCAAAACACCTTGTCATTGCCTCGTCAACTAATGTTTCTTCCCCTCCGTCCCCCCTCTCCTTCCTACACTCTCCCGTCTCTCCTCCTTGTCCCCCTCTCTCCTTCCATCCTGCAGTATGTTCCTCCAGACCTGTGTATCTGTAACTTCGTGTTGGAGCAGTCCCTGTCAGTGCGGGCCCTGCAGGAGATGCTGGCTAACACTGGGCAGAACAGCGAAGGGGTGAGTACGTCCTCCTCCTCACCGAAACCCCACTGCTCTCTGTCTCATGCGCGCAAACACACCCAACACATGCATACACAAACACACACACACACACACGCACACTCACGTACACAAATCAATGTGTAGTCTACCAGGAGCACAAAATGTCCTTGAGGTGTTTTACATTCTAGGTTTCAGTCAGATGTCTCGTATTCCTGTGATATTACTTTTCATATGCGCTGGAGCCTCAGATGAGTGTAACAGAACAATGCTCTTCACAACTGTTTTCCAGTTAACATAATATTGCTGAAGGGATATTTGTTGAGTGAAAAAGAAATCCCCTCACTGGCAGAGCATTCACACCACTGGAAATATAAACGCACCGAATCTGCTTAGAGGAAGCCTCTCAGTTCAAATACTGGAAACTGACCTGATTGGAAACACTTCAGGTATTTTTTAGGCCACCCAATCAAGGCCAAGCTCAGCATTAATGCTTTTCCTGTTGTTTCCAAAATGATGCTTTCAAATGCTGTCAGATTTTTGTGAAGCAGCACCTCAGACCTCCTTTAATGTCAGACTGGGAATCAAGTATAGCACGACAAAGTGGTTAAGTTACATTTGTTATTCAGATAATTTAATTGCAACATAGACCATCTATGTTTCAAGTCAGTAGTTTCAATTCAAATACTGAAACCTGCCATTAATACTCATTTAACTCTGACACTTATAAGTCATCAGTTTGCCACATTACAAAATACTCTGTAATAAATGTAACTTTTCAGAACTTTGAAGTTACAAACTATTCTTCAATTCAACTAAACTACAAAAGCAAAGTGTAAAATATCCGCACACAAAGAAATATAGACAACAAAATTAGACAGTTTATTTATATATTATTTATATATTTATATATATATATTTATTTATATATTTATATATTGAGCAAAAATATATATAAAAAAATGCTTTCCAACATATGGGGGGCTTTTGTTTTGAGGGATGGAAAACATTTTAGGATGATCAGAATAAGTAATAGAGTGCAACTTTGAGAAGTCTACTGCATTACTGTAATAAGTGAAATGGTTAAGTGCTCTAATGCATCGCCCATAACGATGACATAAGTTTCAGAAACAGGCTCCCTTTAAGCACAACACTGAACAAGGTTGCCAGAGCTACGATATTTAGACTGACAAATGCTTAATTTCATATTCTGACTTATGTAAAAAAAATCAATAGATTTGTTGAATCAAATCCCAACAGCATTAAGAGCAAGCGGACAGACCGCACCTACCAATACTCTGAACTGCTTTAACACCAAGAACTGCAATTGAATTCTAAATAGAGGCTGTCGCTTCTCATTCTCTGTAACACATTCCTGTTTTGCAAAGAGAGATCAGAGGGCTCTGATAACGAAAGGCCGTCGGGGGGTCAAAGAAAGGAGGGAAACTATTTGTGAGCGCCGTGCTGCATCCACAGCCTCCTTTCTCCTCAACATCCGCTCTCTTGATTTAAGCTAAACAGTGCGAGCCCTCTTCCTCCCGGCTCCGCTCCAGCTCACTTGGCATGTTTATTAGAGCAGGTAAGTAATCTTTGATCATGCAGACACTCTGTAGTGCCACGGGGTTGTCATCGACAGCAGTGAAGCCACACCGGCGGGCTACGTGTGGTCTGGAAACCCCTGTCAGATGCACATATTCACCCATGCTGCTGTGCTCTAACAGTCATTTCATGTGTCATTTAATCTCATCACCCAGCACTTCTAGGTCCAGAGGGGGCAGTAAAAAGGTGGGAGGGGATGGCATCACCCCCTGACTGGATGAAATGTTAAGCCTAATATGTTTTGGGGAAAAACTAAGAGAAAACAGTGCTTAACTCTCAAGTAGATTCTTAAATTTAGTCAAACAAACCACCATGTACAAGAAATAGCTTGTTAGTGGTGGTGTTTTTTTTTTGTTTTTTTTTGTTTTTTTCATCACTGTTCCTATTGGATACAAGTGGTCTGTGTTGATTTTGAAAGCATTCCTGAACTGATGGGCCCAAGCATTATTATTAGTCATTACTTGACAGACCACTACAGTAGGAACAGAGATGGCAAAGCTATGGTAGCATGACTCATTGTGCAGTGCAGCTGCAGCATCCAGAGAAACCCGCACACTACACACAGTTACGGAGCTATTTGCAAGATGAATTGAGCACAAAATCCCACACCACTGGTGCAAGATAGCCCGAATTGTGTGCTGTGCTTGATGTCTCTGGCTACCACTGTACTTTCATGCACAGCATAGCCTTCTGGCACAGATGGTTTCTTAAGTGTCTTATTTTGTGTACTGCTTGGGTCCTCTCCACTGGTGATTCAGGCCTGCATTGTTATTAGCCTGGGTAGCAGATTTGTTTTGTACTCAACAGTGCAACATTGTTGGCTGGCCTTGTTTAGCAAGACAACATGATGTTGGCTAGAATACAAACTCTCTGGTAGCAAGGCTAATAAATCACCCTCCTCTTCCTTTCCACCGCAAGGACCCATTTCTCTCTGCTGTTGCTCTCAGATTTGTGTAATTGACTTCCATACAGCCCAATAACACATTCTTTTCATTTGTATTTGTGTGTTACTAGAGTGCTGACCATGACAAATGGGTAGGTCCATCAGTTTGTTCATCCATCATGTTGTCAGTGTGCATGACAGACTGCCAAACGAAAGGGGTGAACTTTGGCACTTTCACTTGAAGTGACGCCCATTCCTCGATTGCCATAAAAGCTGCATTTGTAGCGCGTGCGGCGTTTAGTCTAAAAAGTCCATGTCAGGTACTGTATTGTAGGGAAATATTAAGCTAATAGTAAGACATTTCAATTTTTCCACCTCACCACACATTGTGCAAATGGATATTAAAGAATCCATTTATTTCAGCGTGGACTCCCTCTGGATAGTAAATTAAGCTTTCACCTCACCGTAGCTCAACACTCTTCCCTCAGCCCTTCTGACTATCAATTAGCTTGTCACATATGTCTCTGAACTTTAAATTATGGCAGTCTTGAAATAGGCATCCGCTGGTGTTGTCACCTTGTGCACATGAGTCAAATGTTTTGTCTTGAAGAGTGTGCAAGAGTGCAAGCACTTTCAAGTGATAGTGTCTGCTTCTCGTTTGCTTAAGCTATTCTTTATCCTTTTTTTTTTTTTTTTTTTTTTTTTAAATGCAGAAGATTAAAGCTTAAAACGTTTGTGCTGTTAAAAGATACGACCATACACAGACTGTATATTATCATTAAATGCTGCTTACCAAAGGTATCTGAAGGATCTGGAAACCCACACGTTGGCAGAAAACTCACTTTGTGGTTTGGGTGTGCTGCTCTGTTTTCTCTGGGTTTGATCTCTAACATCCATTAATTTGAAGGGTATTGACACGAGGAAATGTCCTGAAATCAGTTTGGATTTCAGAGTGTCCACAAGCACTGCTGTTGAGCAAAGCTGTCGTGTATTATCTTCTCTTCATATAACTCACATGACGCACCGGACTGCCGACATGCTACACGTTTTACTGCTCCACCTTTGGTTTTGATTTTCAGAATAACACTCCTGGATGGATCGATGGTGTGTCTTGTTTTTTTCCCTTCTAACTGTCACATATTATGCAACACAGTGTACATCATATTTGGCTGACTGTTACGAAGTAAATGTAAAGCATATGGAGCACAATCTCTGTCTCATTATCCAGATGATTTGAAGGAGAGGGTATTAAATATGTACATGAGAATCAATATATCAGATGGTACTTAGCAAATGAGTCTGGCATGACTTCGTTCCTCACGGCCTTGAAATACTGATTACTGTGCTCTTTCCCATTCTCAGGGTGTTACTGTGTATATACGATAAGCCATTATGGGAAGTGAACATTTAGGTAAATTACTTAGTCATGCTGTGGTGTAATGGCTCTGTCAGGCTTTAGCAAGGAGAAAGCAGACGCTGTTTAATTCTCGTAAAGCCAAGCAGGGAGGAAAATTAAAGATCAGCCACCAAAATCGTCCACGTGTTTGAAGCAGTTTGTCTTTTACACCGGCCCATTTCACTGCTTCTCAAGTGATCAACAGGAAATAAATCAATTACACTGATAATGGATCAGAACTGGTTGAGTTATTCATCCAGTAAACGCTGCGCATTTACTGCTTGCATCCTTTATTATTGTAGAGTCAATAGCTTTGGCACTTTTCATAATAGGTAGCAGATATATTTATTGCTTTCGTCTTTGTTAAATACCCATCACAATTTACCAATTTACTCAAGTACTGTGTTTAAGTACAGTTGTGAGGTACTTCACTTCAGCATTTTCATTTTCTGATACTTTCTATTTCAACTTCACATGTGAAGCACTCACTTGGTACATCTGATTTCTGTGTTGTGAAGCACTTTGAGCTGAAATTCCTGTGTGAAAGGTGCTATATAAAGTTTATTATTATTATTATTATTAGTCCACATCAATTCAGATGCAAATATTGTTCTACATGCATTTAATAACTTTAGTTACTAGATAGTTTGCAGATTGAGATTAATAATACAAAACATAAACAAAAAAATATTTTGTCTTGATTTATTATAGGTGTAGACGTTATTGATCTCTGGGGGTAAATTCACAAACAACTCAGCAATATAAAGTAATTAAAATTAGCCCCAGCTTTACCAGGTGCGACATGAAAGTGATATACATATGATTGTATCAATAAATGCAATCCTATAACATACATTATTCTGTACTTTTACTTTTGTATACTTTGACGTTAATACTTCTGTACTTTCATTTAAGTAAAATCTTGAATGCATGTCGTACTTGTAACAGATATCTACACTATGGTCTTTCTACTCTGAGTACTTCTTCACCGCCTCTGGGCGTAACGTTCATTCAGCAGAGAAGAACGAAGCTGAGCAAAGATGGCCGACACCTAATTAAGTTACTTAAAATTCGTACAGTGTGCGGAAATAATAACATAGACTACAAACATCTACATACATCCATGGGGATAACACCAACCTGAAACCAGGTAAGAAAAAATTGTAAAACAGGTGGCACGGATGACCAAATCACGGAGTTACGTATGACGTGATGAGGTCACAGATGCTTGTTGCTAGTAACAACTCTAGTAGAACGAGCCCCTACCGTTAAATGTCCAAATCTAGCTAACTACCCCCGAAGGCTCACGTTACCAAGTTTAAGTAAAGCAACAGTTTAATACACTCTGTACTAACTTACCGAAGGGCAGTGCAACTTTTCAGGAGAATTCAAGTCGCTGTTAAGCGCAAAAATAGGACTTGACTGACTACAGGTAAACCCTAAACCATTTTTAAAATCAAAGATGGCGCATAATTAAGCTAATGTGTTAGCTCAGCTAACGATAATTACTGGAGTGCTGTGCAGTTGGATTGGCCGGAGCTGCCGTATGTGGAAGTTGGGTATGTTGTTGCATCAGTTGTCACAGTTTGTTTAACTAGGATAATATATACTATTTCAATTCTTCTAGCTACCGCCAGTAATTCAAACGAGAAAGTGAACCCAAAGTTTTTCGGTAGTGTTCGACCTACTTTTAGCGAGGTTATCTAAACTGGAAACTGTGGCCTTCAGCCATCATTGAATTATCTTTCAGTGATGCTGAGACGTTTACAGCTCCTCTCCTCTGGTGGGCTTGTTTTCTCAGTATTTGTACTAAAAGCCTGATGATGAGCTCTTTACTTCAAAGCAAAGCCATCCACAAACAGGATCATCAGGGCTAAAGATAGAAATAGTCCCATTTTATTGACTTACCTTTGCTTGTATTCAAATAGTCATTGCAGTGTCTGATAAGTGTAGTCATGGCCTGTCAGAGCTAACAATTTACAACAACAACAACAATAATAATAATAATAATAACCTTTATTTGTGTAGCATCTTTCATACAAGAAATGCAGCTCAAAGAAATCACATGTACCAAGTGCTTCACATAGAAAAAATTTAGGTAAAATAATTAGAATAAAGCCCACTTCTTAATAATAGTAAAAATATGATAGAAGATGTAAAACTAAACAACTGAATAAGAGTAATATAGTTAAAAATAGTCCACAGAATGCATGAAATAAAAGGTAAAATACAACAATTTAAAAGCAGCACAGCAGTGCACAAGTGCAAAGATGGAAATGAAAATATCAGTTTTTAGCTTTCTTTTAGCAATATTCAGCAAGCTGGCTTCCATGATAACTAGTTAGTGTGTTCCACAGCTTCAGGGCATTATTGAAAGAGGATGATTTTCTTTTGACTGTTGCTGGGAGCGTCCAGTAAAGCCAGCAGCAGATGATCACAGTGTTCTTGAAGGCAAATTGTGAACAAGGGATTTAGCAATGTAGCTTGGTCTTAGCCCATTAAGGGCTTTGTGTACAAGGAGGAGGACCTCAAAAACAATTCTGAATGTTACAGGAAGCCAGTGCAGAGCAGCTGAAACTGGATTAATGTGCTCTCTCCTCATGGTTCTGGTTGATAGCTGAGCTGCAGAGTTTTAAATGAGCAGAAGTCTGTCGGTGTTTTTTTTTTTTTTTTTTTGAGAGCCTAGTAAATACTGTGCTGCAGTAATTGAGTCAGCTTGGAATAAATGCATGAATCAGTTTTAACCAGTTACAAGATGCTGAGGATGATTTTGGTGTTGAGCTGTGGCCTCATGACTTGACGCAGGTTGCACCTGTTAAACTTCCAAAAAACTTGCAGTATTCATTAAAAGGCACAATTTACTGTACACCCATTCACATACATGCATGCAAACACACCCACTGTGTTTGTTTCTAACTCAAATGCACTCCCAGTAGAAAGCTGTTTAGGATACAGCACTTACAACTGGAGGGGCACCAAACCAAAGGTCACAGTTCCTGGCAGTGATGTGTCAGCAGGACAGCAGGCCTGAAATACAGGCTGGCTCTCTCTGTACCCCCTCCCTCACTCCCAGCTGTTGCTGGATACTCTTCCCATTTTTCTTTTGATCGAACTCTGTTTCCTTTTTTGTCTGTCTTAAACAAGCCATCTGGGAGAGACTTGTAGCCAAAAGAGAATTAGCTAGGGGTCATATTCAGGGGACGGTTGGGAGTTCCCTTAAATGTGACCCCACAAGCAGACACACAAATTAACACTGAAGTGGACAAGAAAGAGGATAGCCTCCATGCATTGCTTATTGGATAAACACTGCAGTGTGTGTCACACTGGTTAGCACAGTCCCAGTTCTGCTTGGTCCAAGCTGTTTCTATGAGGACTTTAAATATTGTTTGTCACCTCAAAAGAAAAATCTTGTAGACTGGACTAAATTAAATTTAGCTGAGAATAGAGTGTCTGTTTAAAGCCCTAAAAATAGAAATTTCCACTGTGGCAATGAGAAATATGTATGAGAAAGAGGAATGTGACTATTAAACTGCCCTAGCATTAATCCAAAGTTTAAACTGAAAAAAACAAAACACTCAGACATTTATTAGATCTTTTTAATAGAAAATAATGTGCTGCACTTGCACGCTCAGTTGTGAATCTTTAAAATCAGTTGTCTTGAACTGACTCGTGACTGCACTGATGATGGTTTGGATGTCACCTCTTATGGTACCATCTCTTTTTTTCTTCTGCCGCTAGAGGTTGATTAAGAGGGTAAGTAAAATTTTCTTTATTCACCTCAGTGGTGGAGAAGAAATCACATCTTCATTCATTTTTGCTCAACTGTTTCCTCACATTTCCTCACCTACTTGTGCTACAGTGAATCACAATTATTCTTGTTTGTCGCAAGAATGGGCAAGCTGTCCAATGAGTGTGGTACCGTGTATGTTTGTAGGTTTGATTGATTGTGTGTGTAGTTTTTGTATGCTGCCCTCCCTCTTTCTTTCCTGCTTGCGCTTGGAATGGAGGTCCAAAGTTGAAGAAACTTTATCCATTCAGTCCCATCCTGTTTGCCCACACAGAGTTAAAAGCTGAGGAAACTTCTAACTTAATATCTGAAATAGAGGTTACTAACTTAGACTACAGATTTGGTATGACGAGCCTGACAGCGGCCAGAGGTCAAGGATGCTATATAACGACATGATTGTAATCTGTTATCTGTGCATTTCCTGGCAGGCGGGTCAGGGGGGTGGACACCGGACCCTGCTCTACGGTCATGCCATCCTCCTTCGCCACTCCTTCAGTGGTATGGTGAGTACCAACAAATAATAATAAATAAATGAATATATGTCTGTACTGTATGTCTGAGTCCTGAAGTTAGAGTTTCAGTCTCAGCTTGCTAATATTTTCTGTGACCTAAATCTAACTCATCTTTCACTCACCAGTACCTGACCTGTTTGAAGACATCAAGGTCTCTGACAGACAAGCTGTCATTTGATGTTGGACTACAAGAAGATTCGATAGGTACAGTATGACTAACAGGGTCTTTGCAAAGTTCACTTTGCTTTTTTACTACTTTTAATTGAATTCACTTCTCCTGTGTAGCCCTTTCTGGTCAGCCTAACCTTGACATGGAATCAATAGCCATGGGAGAAATACTGTAACTGTGTTCTGTGCTACATTTGACATTTGAACCACAGAAATGCTAAAGGCCATTTATCAAGTTGAAACGTTGACTTCAAGTGCTACTTCTTAATCAGATGATGGCTATTTTTATGCTTTTTACCACTCAGAGTAGGCAGTCGCTTTAGAAACAGAAAGGAGTCAGATTATCTGAAATGGTACGTGTATGACTATGTGGAGCAAAAGACCTGACCTGATGTATGTATGCATTGCGCTTCATCTTCAATATATGAATAACAACATAATACAACTGTGTCAATAGGAGAGGCCTGCTGGTGGACCATCCACCCTGCATCCAAGCAGAGATCTGAGGGAGAGAAAGTCCGCATCGGAGACGACCTGATCCTTGTCAGCGTGTCAACAGAGAGATATCTGGTAGGTCAAATCCAACATCTCTCCACAATACATCCTTTCAAACTGACCTCTAACTTACAAAAAAATGAGAAGGTGTCACTGTAAAACACACTGTTTTGCTAGAACTCAATTCAATGAAATAAAACTTTATTTACCCCTACATTTGTAACAGTAGTTTGATAACAAATACACCAGCAATAAGTAGGAGAGGAGGAAAACCCATTGTTGATTGTAAGGTTTAAGAAATCAAAGGTTTTAAGATGAAAAGCTGTATGTGGAGTTGGTAATTACTCTATATAAATAAATATAAACAATAGAAATATCCAAAAATATCTAAAAAAAACAAACACGCAGTCGCACAAAGTAATGAAACCTTATGAAGAATTCGGCAGAAAGTTGCTTATGCTGTTTATTGTTACTTTCAAATAATTACATTATGTTAAATCATAAATACAGTACATACCAATAGAAACAGAAATTGTTTTGCAGATACTAGCTAGCTGAAAGAAATTCAGATGATTAGACATTATGGTCAGTTAGCACTCTTAACACTTTTGATACCATTAACCAAAGTACTCTTCTTCAAAAAGAAGGAGATGGTGTTACTGATGAGCATGAACAGAGAGACATCTCTAACAGGCCATCACGCAGGAGAAAGAAGATGCCATTTTAAAAGATGATGGACTAATTGCAACTCAGACCATTCTCATTAAATCAGCAGGCCTCCACTCAGTTTCTTCTTTCCAGATAAGATGTTTTTCCTCTTATGAATATTTACAAGTTTTCAGACTGTCTGGATACATCAGATACAGTCTCTTGTTTCTGATGCATGCTGTATCATCTCTCATTTTCCTTTATCTGGTTTGCTTGTCAGATCTCACTTCATTCTGATTTTCTCTGCAGTTGTTTTGGGAGCTTTCTTATTTCTCTGCCAAATGTTTTCATGTCAGAACAGAATTGTCTGGCTCGAAACTTGCAAGAGTTTAGAAGCACACAATGCACCACATTTTGGAGATTATGCACCCCTCATAGCTGGAGTTATCTGCTTTTGTTCACGGACTGACTCAAAAAGGCACTTTGGAAAGTTTCATAGCCGTCGGATAGCTCTGATACCTGTCTCACTCCAGCCAACTTCAGAGTGACAAAGCAGTTCCAGAGGAAACCGTTAAAACTTTACACTGCTATCTGTAATGGAAATCTGATTACTTGTAAAGCCCTCCTGTGCACTTTCTTTTTAAAAATTATTTTTTTGTGAAGGCATCCATCTGACTGATGAGCTTAGAGTTAATGCTGTCTCCGTTATGCAGAGCTATACACCCGACCTCAATTAACTCACTAGGTAAAGAAAGAGGAGAGGGAGCTTGTGAGAGGGAGAGCGAGAGGGAGAGACAGAGGCAGAGAGAGAAATGGAAAAGAGGAGGGACAGGGACGTGCCACGCATAGGAGAGTGAGCACCGCTGGCTTCCAGTGGCTGCTCAGGCCCTTCAGGGAGGGAAATGTGCAATTAAAGCAAAACTGGCAAAGAGCCAGACTTTCATCTTCTCCGATGGGAAATCTTCACCTGATTCGCCCTGACAGAACTTCAGCTTTTGAAGAATGAGACACTCCAGAAATTCAGGCAAAAAGCAATCAGTGCTCCATTACTGTGAACAATCATAGAGGTTGTGACGCACTCCTTTGAGGATGAAGGTGTTTGCCGCTTTGTGTCTTCGTGTCCGGTTTGGCCGACTTGTGTCAGCAGTTCCTCATTGTGCTGCATCAGGCGTTGAAGCCTGGTGCCTAAATGTCAGGACAATAAAATGAATCATTTGAGGGAAAGCTATTGCACAAAAAGTTTGACTTCATACAATTGCAGTCTGCAATATTTTTTGTGAACAGCACTTCATCGGTATATCCATATCATCTTTCAACTGATAGGAAAGGTTGCATTTTTGAAACACCAAGACAGACTAATAAAAATGGATGCCTCTATTTGGCCCAACAATGATGTGAACGTACATAATTCAGGCGAGTTCAGTGAGATGGAACAAGATGTACCACATTTACATGTAGCTGGGAGGATGTTGCTGAAGGCTAGGATCATTTCGAGCTTTCACTCACTTCTGAATCCTGCCTGTAGGGAAATGGGAGCTGCTCCAAGTGTCTCTGCTGGAAAGAATTATTGTAGAGGATTATCTGGACATTGCAGCATAGAGGAACACTGATGCAGCAGTGCTCTTTAGCCCACAGCATTATAACACTGTTTGTCAGCTCCAGAGGAAAGACACAACGTTGTTTTTAATCTCTTTTCAATCCCAACACTGGGACAGCTCCATCCTCTGTGCAGCATTGCTCTCTGTGTTTGTCTGTGTTTCCCTCTTGCTAACACAACTTCTTTACTGGCAGTCTCCACCCTTCTGTCTGAAGCCATGTGCAACCTGCTTCTCTCTTCCAGCACCTCTCTGTCTGTAATGGCAACAGCCAGGTGGATGCCTCCTTCATGCAGACCCTGTGGAACATCCAGCCTACCTGCTCCTCAAGCAACATGGCTGTAGGCAAGTATACCAACAATACCAGCAGCCACAAAAACAATGGTCTCGCGTCAACTTTTTTCAGAGGTAGTTAAATGCATTTTTTAACTGGGTCTAATAATATACTAGACAGGTTAAACCTGAAAGCAAAAAGGAAAAACCCTTCTAAGATGAACACTCACGTTATGATATTTTTGATGTTGTAGTCCTAAAATCACATCTTTTTCACTGTAGTTTTGGTCCATAATAAATAGAATTTCATGGTCAAAAGCAAAAATATTGACTATCTCGTAACACTTGTTTTTGTTATTATCAGGGTATTTGATTGGTGGACATGTGATGCGTCTTTGTCATGGTCATGATGAGAGCTTGACCATCCCAGGAGCAGACAAGAGTGAGGAGGAGCAGAGGTTAGTAGATAATTAGCAAATAAGCTTAATTAACCTGTGACCAGTGAATCAGTATTTGAAATCTTTGACACCATCAAGTGAGAAAGTAGTTTTTGAAGATGAGACATAAGAAAAACTGTTCAACAACTCAATACTTTTCTACAGTTTTACTGAGGGCCAAGGTCTTGCTGATCAAAATGCCTGTTTGAAAACAGAATAACTAGATAATAATATAGAGAATAACATATAGACTTGTAGATCGTGTGCATGAATGTGTATTACGGTATGAAAAGCAGAAATAATGCTGTAATGCAACTCCAGAAATCCATAGAAGTTGAAAAATCTTTCTTGTCCTTCGCTGTAGTTAAAGGAGTATTCATTGCATTTCTTTCCACGTTTTAAGTTCTGTGTGTGAATTTAGAATTCAGGTCAAATCATTTTTTAGTGTCCATTCAGTTTTAGGTGTTATATCCTGAGTTAGTTAAGGCAAGAACCGAATTTAGCCAGCAGGCAGATCATCCTTCCTGAAGGACTTAGATACCCTTGAACTCCTCCCATGTTAAGGGCTGTAGTTTCACAGCTCCCCCTGACCTCTGACAGCCTGCTCTGTGGATATTTTCTCCTTCCAGAATCAGCATCACAAAAAAGCAAATTGTGTCCCGTAGCAGACTAAAAGATAAAGTGAAAAACATGGCCTTGTATATTAGAAGATTTTTATTATTATCAGTACTTACTATACATAAGAAATGCAGAATTTAAAAGATATGTATGTCCATTGCTTTTGTACCACAGTGTCATTTTGGAAGAAAATCCTGTCCCAATACTTGAGCAGTGAGACTTAATCAAAATTAATGGTATTCTCTGTGCCAGAACTGTAGCAGCAGCAGAAACTCTTCGAGTTATTTTATTCCCACTGTGACTTGGAAGACGCAGAAATACTAACAGAAGTCCCCACTTGTGTCTTTGTGCTCTCAGGATAGTCAACTATGAGGCGGGTAAGGGAGCATCAAAGGCCCGCTCACTCTGGAGACTGGAGCCTCTGAGGATCAGGTGAGATCAGACCCAAATACACACATGGTGAATAAAATAAACTCAAGAAAGTAAATAATGTAAAACCCTGACATAGATTTCTCTGGGAAACACAGAAGAGTTGTCCTATTTCTTCATGGAGAATAAAAAGATGGTGCGTTATGTACAAATGTCACAGCTACTGTACTGTGGGTTATATATAAACTTCACCTCCGTCTACTCTGAACTGTCACCACCAATTAGTTGGCAAAGTCCTTCAGAAGGTGAGCTTCTGTTTACCATCCCTCTCAATCTACTTCTCTTCTCCGTCTATTACCATCCCTGTTCTTCCTCCTCTCTCTCCTTTCTTTAACTGGCCACCCACACAACATCCCTCCAGTCACATCATCTGCCAGCTCTCAGTGGGACTGCCTGTCAGAGTCTGTACACTTTGAAATGGCACAGGTGCATCTATTAAGGCACATGTTCTCCTTCTCGGCTTAGGGAGGAATTTTGAGCAGTATTTTCTACACTGCATCATCCATACAAAGAAAGTTAAGCTCCACTGACACCAAGAAACGTACATTTTATGCCTTTCTCGGTGGACATCTCATTTCACTTACAGATTGCTGTTACAAACATTTCTAAGATATTCCAAATTGGTGATTTGATCTGCAACCAGAATGAAATAGCACAGTATATGTTAATAGGAAAAAAAGGAATTCAACATGTAAATGAATTTATGTCAGCGGTGTCTTTTTTCTTAAAGTCAGCATTTACAATTTTGAAAGTTGAACTAGCTAACATTAATAGCACTGGAGAAACTGTGTTATTTCTAGCAATTGGTTGCACTTGTGTCAGCAGTTCCCCGATGCTCTGCATCTAAATGTCAGGACAATAAAATTAATCAATTTAGGGACAGAAAGTGCACAGAAAGTTTGGCTTCATATAATCCAGTGGTGCATCCATAGTTTGTGACACCAGTACTCTGTGTTTAGCTGGAGCGGTAGCCACATTCGCTGGGGTCAGGCCTTCCGACTACGCCACCTCTCGACTGGCCATTACCTGGCCCTGACTGAGGACCGCGGACTGGTCCTGCAGGACCGGGAGAAGTCCGACACAGCGGCCACTGCCTTCTGCTTCAGGCCCTCCAAGGTCAGTGCTCACTGTCCCTATACAAGCATAATTTATTTACTCTATTTTTACAACTAGCTCTGATGTGTCCCTTGAGCAAGGCAGTTACACCATCTGAAAGCAGCCTTGGGTGTTGATGTAAATAAATGTTCTTGGTCAACTCACCTAATTAAAAGAGGATTCAAAATATCTTCCCCTGACTACTTCATCAAAGACTCCCGAGATGGGTCTGTAAGCTCTTAATGAGCTCACGGCTTTCCACAATAAATTGACCTTTTCACAGCTGCTGAGTAGACTGCACTGTAAATGCTGGAGCAAACATTCATGTTGTCGACAGGCCGAATGACAACCGTCTGGGATGCAGCCATTTTCAATTAGGAAGTGGAAATAAATGTTTTGCTACAGTGTTAAGATTCACTGTGATGCATGTATTCTTTCATTTGCCTTTGCTTATTTCTATCCCTCAATAACCCACCCTTTTTATCCCACACTTTGGTTTGAACTCTCTCTCAAGCTGAGGGCTCTTCAGTTCTTTGTTTTAATAGCGCATTCCAAAAATATTCTCATTGCCAAAAATAACCTGTAGAAGGGAGCACGTGGCTTACTTGATATTCAGACTGAAAGCAGGTATTCCAGTGATGTTGTTCACTGATGCTAAGATATGTTGTTTGATGTAAGTTGTGCAGTTCAGATGTAGAAGCTGACACAGGAGTGGGATTGTCTCCTTGTTAGCAGTTTTCTTTCTTGCGGTTCCATTGTGATCCAACAGCTTTGATTCCTAATCTTTTCACTCTACACAATGCAATTATTTTCTTTATATAACTGTTTCAGAGCTTCTACCTAAATCTATTTTAATTAGAAATGCATACTGTAGGTCCTAATACTAGTGAAATAGTACTGTTGAATCTCTCTCACCTGTAGGAATCTAGCTCAAAATACTTGAAAATGTCTATATCGTATTTCCTGGCTTTACTGTTTGTTGCTGAGTTATCCTACCTTATTACACTGTATTGATATGGCTGCAGCCACATAAACAGCTCAGTGCCATGAGTCACCTTCACAGAGTACCATTGTGTCCCTGTAGAGATCTTGTTATCTACAATAGGTGCAGTTTAAAATGCTCCTCAGCGCTGTCCACTTCGGAGGCTTTAATTTTCCCACCCATCCCACTCCTGAGAACACAGTGTAATTGCCCTCAGTAATCGCTATTCCTGCAGGACCCACAGGCTTTACCGGGATTACTGTGGAATCATGTGTCTTTGGAAGAATAAATATAGACAGAAACTCTTATTTTGTATGTATTTCTTCACTTCCTCTCGCTCCACGAATTGTACACGCAACCCAGTGCCAGTCAGCTCCTGTATCCAAAAGAGTCAACGCTTTGCCATGTTGAACACTGGTATTAATATGTTCCCTGCTACTTGTTGTCAGCTGCAATCAGCTGCATCGCTCCATCTCTGCTGAGCCAGAAATGTAGCAGAGCTAATGAGGCCAGCAGCAACCTCCTGGCAGGCCAATGAATGCTCTCTGCTCAACCCGCCTCTCTGATTACCATCTAATCATAATAAATCTTCGTTTGTCATATTTCAGTGCTCGTGTGTGGACATGCTTCCTTTCTCTCTGTGTATACTTGGTGATGTGTGTATGCGCCTCTCAATGTCAACACAACAGGAAAAGGGCGACTTGGGCCCAAAGAGAGACATCGACGGCATGGGAGTGCCAGAGATCAAGTACGGAGACTCTGTCTGCTTCATCATGCATGTGGCGACAGGACTCTGGCTGTCTTACCTGGCGCCTGATGCCAAATCATCTCGCCTAGGACCCCTGAAAAGAAGGGTAAATAGGATTAAACTTCCACAACCTGAATCATTCCAGAGGTCACTGAGTTTTTCTCATGCACATCATACAAACTTTCCATTCAGCCATGTTATTTTTGAATGAAAGACAGTCAGTCAAAGATGTATATGTGTCTGTAGTTATTAAAATGGGAGCAGGTACCTGTAGAGTAGAAGTGGTTTTTGTGTTTTTTGTGCTCAGATTAGTTCCTTGTTTTGTAGTTCGCCTACAGTAAAAACTACAGCTTAATACATACAGTTACACCTCACAGGTGAATGCGCCTGGTGCAGAATTATGACTCAATCATTGCATCGTTGCACAGCGATACAGATAACTACGTACATGATATGTATTGTTGACAGTAAGATCATGAGTGGCTGTGATAGCTCTCCTCTAACACCTCAAAGCCCATGTTCACGGTAGCAAATCACACCAGATCAAACCAGTGGGTTACATGGGTATTTAACCGCCTATCCCACACAGGCAGACATTTATTTTCCACTCTGCTTAACATCATTGTCTACCCTGGATACTCTTGACACAACCAGTCTCCCCTGACAGCCGCCCCTCTTGCACACTTGAAGTAGCAACCCATTTAAATGTGATAATGGGCGATGCGTAGGGTGACAGTTAGTTTTGGGTGAGACAGGGGGGATTAGGGCAGCACATGAACGCTGCTCACCGCAGGGCACGCCTCCAGGGACATCAGATGCCAGCTTGTGCTGGCGCCAGGCAGTCCCTGCAGCCTTGGCAGCATGCCAATGCACCTGATATGTTGGAGGTGATGGTCAGTCTACACTTAGACCCCCGCCCTCCCCACCTCTTGATTATGCTGTTTGATTACAGCGAGTCAGGTTTCACTGAGCTGTAGTGATGTAAACTTACTAGCTGAAGGAGACTCTCCCGTCACACTTGCCCATTACATGCTTATATGGCTTTTCTTATAGCTGCTGGATCAATATCTGCTTTATCTGCCTTAATGTCTTTCATCAACTCTAACAACTCTTAAAAGTTGGATGCATTTTGTCGTCCATCTATTTGTAGCAAAATCTTATAATATACAGATCCATTTTCAGAGGTCTGATTGGATGAAAGGACGTTTACTGATGCCTTGTTATTTAACGGCCTGTTAAATTTGATGGTGTGGGCCCCGTTGTAATGATGGAACGTGCGTCTGTGTGTGTGTCTGCCCTGGTCTAGGCCTGCCTGCACTCTGAGGGCCACATGGACGATGGGCTTACCCTGCAGCGCTGTCAGCATGAGGAGTCTCGGGCTGCACGCATCATCCGCAACACCACCTTCCTCTTCACCAACTTTATCAAGTAATGACCACCCACAAACACTTTTATCTGTCACACTTGTACAGCGTGAAAATGTTAGTTCTTGCCGAGTCTATTTCACGTTTTACAGTGTGATTCTCCTCGGTCTTCCCTGTCCCCCCCCAGGGCTTTGGACAGCACTGCGGAGGGTGAGTCCACGGCGGTGGCTGGGTATGTTGAAGAGGTGCTGCAGACGCTGAATGACCTGATCGAGTACTTCAAACAGCCTGATTCAGAGCTGGAGCATGAGGAGAAACAGTCTCTTCTCCGTTCACTCATCAAGCGTCAAGACCTCTTCAAAGAGGAGGTGAGAGTGGACGATGTGGAGCCATCAACTTCTGATTCAGGAGCTCCAGCAATATGCTGACTGGGAAGTTGCTTGTATGGATCATTTATTTGCTTGGAGCAGCAGCAGTTTAGATATACCAAGATGACAGTTGAGACCATTTCATGTATATTTTACGGTACTCTGTAGAGCTGTTTTGTTGGAAATGCTTTTGATAGGAAAAATCACAGCGGTAGTTTGCAAGGTGGCTTTTTTTAATGTTTTTTAGGTATTTGGGGGATTTTTTTATGCCTTTTTATTAGATATTTTGACAATAGAGAGATAACAGGAAATGAGTGGAGAGATGAGGAATGATGTGCAACAAAAGACCTGCTGCAGTTCATGGACGGGGCCCCTGAGACCTCAGCCACAGTGTTGCCCTGAAATTTTTAATTACACTGAGACCTTTGCTTAGTTAAATACAAAACTAGTTGTGTTTGTCTATTGATTTTTTTTTTTTTTTGTGTGGTTTCTGTTACGTGCAAGAAAATGTTTTATTCTGAGGGTCAGGGTGAGACCAGAGAGAGTACAAGTAATCAAAGTAAACACAGAGCCTGTTGTACAACTCTTAACCATTTACGTGCTTGTTTTAAATCTACTGTAATACAACCAAACAAAAAGTTGTGTGACTTCAAAAAAATAATTTCTGTTTTTAACACCCAGTTGAGTTATAGATGAAAGGTTTTTCCATCTTGTTACGAAAAATAACATAGTGTCTGTAGTGAGGTGAATCACAGCTTATTCATGGGCTTTTTCTTAGGGCATGCTGACCCTCCTGTCCAAATGCATTGACCGGATGAACCTGTACAACAGCGCTGCCCACTTTGGAGAAATGGCTGGGGAGGAGGCGGGCGCAGCGTGGAAGGACATTCTTAACCTCCTCTATGAACTCTTGGGTAAGCAGTCCTGAGTGATGGATCATATGAAATATCCACATCTTCCGTCAGCACTGTCATCTGTTGACCCTAGGCAGACATGCAGTATTAATCTTTCCCCAGTGTCTTCAGCAAACCTCCTGCTCTCCTTTACACTTGACGTTCTTGACTTCTTGTCTCGCCTTTTTTCCTCTCCTCCTTCCTTCCTTTCTTTGACCTCCATAAACTCCCTCCACCCAACTCTTGTTTTCCTCTATGCCACATCTGGAGTTCACAGCTGGTGATAGCCTTTGCATGACATTTGTGTGTAATTATTTGTGACAAGGGAGCACAGAGAGAAGCAAAGACAGAATGTGGCTTGTATTCGTCTTTCAGAATCTGCTCTTCCCTCTATTTAGGTCACATCCTTTTTCGAGATCAGTGTGGGCACATTAAGAAGCATTCAGCCGCATATTTGATGAAATGATAGCGTCGTTAACAAAATGCCAGCCATCACAGGTGCTGGCATTATCCCATTCTCTCAGGGCCTGTATTGAGTCAAGGAGGCTAAAGTTATGACCCTGAGAAGTTTTATTGTGGACAACTTTTTCTTGGGCAGTTTGTTTTGCTGTCATTGGAGCTTTCCCATCAACAGCTTCCCCTCGGCTCACCTTGACTGCCCTTATATTCATCATCACCTCCCCAGCATGTACTCCCACATAGGCACGTTAAACACACACGCTCAGAACACACAAATACACTCCTCTGAATACACTCCAGCCTTTCCCACAGAGCGGTCACCCCCAAGGATGTGAAGGCAGTCTGGTGAAGCAGGTTTCGCATGATGAATTGCACAGCCACCTTGTTTGTCCTGACCTCCTCTTCTTTACACAGTAACTGTTGGAATACACCTGGTTATTATTGTGAGTTAACTGTCCAGGTAGTCAACCTGGGGATGAGGACATGGACATCAAATTCATCCCTCCTGGTAAACCATGAAAAATAGATAGAAATGCTCAGAAATAAATATAGAGGAGGCTCTTCAGATGCTAAAAGGATTGATTTTGTACATGTGCAAATTGTGACAAATGTCACACAGGACATGGTGGTCAAAGAACTAGCACGACTGCTTCTTTTTTCTGTTAATGAAATGGAAACTGTTGAGCCTGGATTCAACACGCAAATCCTTAATAAATCGTAAATCCTTCCTTATTACTAAAAGCTCAGTCTTAATATAGTGTATGCTAATGTAACGGTATTTAAAGTCAGTAGTCTATATAGCCTCAGCTTCCTCCTCTCTGGCTCTGACTTTCAATTTCACATTCACATCATTCACAGGGAACATCCCTGCCCTTGCCTCGTGGTGTGGCTCTATCCATGTGTTCGTATTGAACGATAGCGTTCCCGTGAAGTCAGAATTAAAAGAGATTAGACACCCATCAGTATTCCTTTGGCACAAAGTGCTGTTAAATTGTTTCTCGGGCATTATCAGCCCAGTGTCCCTGAATCCTAATGGTGAAAAATGAGACAGTAAAGTAATAAGGAGCCTTCTTAATGTCACCACGGTGGCAGAGAAAGGGCACAAGGGAACACACCTCAACTTTCTAGACAGCAGAGACCATGTGACTTCAGTCACTTTGAAATCTTTCTCATGTATTTTCCAGCAGGAGTACTTTATAATAGTAGGTGTCTGGTGGTTTCCCAGATTTAATGAATTTTAGTATCTACCTGTGGACTGAGGATGTCAGACGACTGCTTTATGTTCACAGGAAAATGTTGGACTATTTTTCATTAACAGTCAGACTGTCTGCAACACCCACTCATCTCCAAGTCAGCTGCTTGGGTTTAATTTTACACCTTTAGCCACATTATTCATGGCTCTGCTGAGCCTGTGTGTGTTTTCATTAAACCTTGTGAATACCTTGTTCCTTGTTCAGCGGCACTGATTCGTGGAAACAGGAACAACTGCACCCAGTTTTCCCGCAAATTGGACTGGTTGGTCAGCAAACTGGAAAGACTGGAATCTTCATCAGGTATTATGGGATACACCTTTTTTCAGATCCTCTGTTAACTTAAAGCAAACCCTTGAAGCATCACAGTGACAAGATGTGGTCCATTTGATTTATATTTGTTGTGATAATGCCAAATGTTTTGTCTGACCCGTCAGGCATCCTGGAAGTCCTCCACTGTATCTTGGTAGAAAGTCCAGAGGCTCTGAACATCATTCAGAGAGCTCACATTAAGTCCATAATCTCTCTGCTCTACAAGCATGGACGCAACCACAAGGTGGGCAGAAATATGAGCACAGTAGCTTAAATATTAGCAAAGGGTGTTTTAGACTGAATGGTGATTGGCTCTATGTGTAACCGCTCAAGTAGGATGATTGTGTTTTGACCCAGTAAGTGATTCAGTCAATGTAAACAAAACTAAAAATATTGCCATGCTAGCAGCTAATGAGGCTAGAAAACTCATAACACAACAAAAAACAAATTGTTGAATGGATGAAAAATGGAGACATAACTCTGCTCTCTCTAGTGGTAATAATTTAAGAGGTTAATTTTCCCCTGAGAGGGCTTAGCTTTCTTCAGTTTCAGCTGTGCTTTGAGATGAACGCTAATGTTAGCATGTAAACATGCCTACAGGTTCAGTGTTAACATGCATTTTAAAATTAACAGAATATTTATATGCTAATGCTAGCATGCTACTCAAGTTACAATGCAGTCTACCCGATGTTTTGGTGAAGAAAGGGGTCATCTTCAGCCTGTTAAACTTCACGTTCGCCTTGGTAAATCAAGTGATGCAGCACCAAGCTGTAAAATATCTTGCTCAAAGCTACCTGCAGCACAATCTCAGAAATGTTTTTATATGCAAATGTGTTTAATAAAATGTGGGCAATTACGTGAGGTTGCTCATGAGGTCTACTTTATTCAGATCCTCTTTGAGTGGAATTTTTACTTTTCATTGTTCTCTTTTGAGTTTAATTATGAATTCAAGTGTGCTCTTCAGCCTGTTCAACAAAAGCTAACAAGTTATAACTCCAAACTATCTTGTTATCTCTGTCTTGACTGGGATTGAGGCAAACGACATTCTTGTGCTTTATGACATTCCAACCATGTGTTTTACACGCAGTGTTCAAATGCCTCAGTCTCTTAGTATTTACCCTGTAAATTGTACCAGGCATGAAAGGGCAGCCTCGTAAACAACAGCTGTTGATCATGAGTGGTACTTGACGGTCCTTTCTACAGTGTGCATATGCTACAAGCATTGCAGCTTGCCGAGAAGCTGACTGAACAACTGATCATGTAACTGGGAAATTAGGCGTGGATTTGCATCTCATGGTGTGTGAATATGCACATTTACACATCTGTGCATCACATTTATGAAACAAAAGGGAGTGATAAAAAATGTCTGGTACAAGAGCCATCTCATTTTTCTTCTCTGTTAGATTCTGGATGTCCTGTGTTCCCTCTGTGTTTGTAATGGGGTGGCAGTGAGAGCCAATCAGAATCTGATCTGTGACAACCTGCTTCCCAAGAGGGACCTGCTGCTTCAGACTCGACTGGTCAATGATGTTCAGAGGTAAAAATCTCAAATATTCTCCCAGCAGCCAGGCAATGTTTTGCATGGGCTGATGGGAGGAAATTTGTGTTGATTTCTGGGTTAAACAGAATGTGCTTCAGTGATTTTTATTCTCCAGTTAGTTACTACAGTATGTGACTATTAAACACACCTTGTGTCATCAAAGCTTCTTCCTCTCTTATCACCTCTAGTATGAGGCCCAACATCTTCCTGGGCGTGGCTGAAGGTTCAGCTCAGTATAAAAAGTGGTATTTTGAGCTGGTAATTGACCAGGTGGACCACTTTGTAACCGGAGAGCCGACCCACCTGAGGGTAGGCTGGGCCAACACTAAAGGCTATGCTCCATACCCTGGTGGAGGAGAGGGATGGGGAGGCAATGGCGTTGGGGATGACCTGTACTCTTACAGCTTTGATGGACTTCATCTTTGGTCAGGTAGGCATCTTACAAGATGTTTTCCCAAATTCCAAGATGTCTTATTTTGTCTACAACACAAAGATATTCACTTTACTGTCATTAGAGGAGTGAAGAAACCAGAAAAAAAATTCACATTTAAGATGCTGGAAGTAGGGAATTTTTACTTTTTTTTTTTTTTCTTAAAAAATGACTCATGTCGATTAATCAATTATCAAAATAGTTTGCAATTAATTTTAATAGTTGACAACTAATTGATTAATTGATTTATTTCTGAAGTAATTCCTAGTCAGTTACCGTGTACAGTACAAAAAGTGAGAGTCTGTGGGCTTGGTAGGATTTTTGCCTGACAGAAATGACTTTGAATAATGCAGGAGCCTGCTGTCCACTCTCTAGGTTGCTCTTTTCATTTTCCACATAGTGAAGGGCAAAGTCACAGCATTGACAGTGATGTGAAATTCCACCACACAACCTCAAAGTTAGACCATTCCTAAGGACTTTGATACACATGCCTTCGAGTTTAACACACTGCAATGCCCGTAGCGGAAGGCCAGCTGCAGATATGCAGGTATGTTCTCCGCCTGCATAACAGGAAATAACTAGTCAGTAGTTCACCAACTGTCAGCTTGATGCTTTAGGCCTTGAATGTCCCCTCTTCTCTGCTCTCATCCTAAAAGCACAACACCTATTTCACCTCTCTTGCCTTCCAAATTTACTAAAAGACCCATCGCATCCTCTCATCCATTTCATGTCCTCCCTTTTAAAGCACTCATCACCCACCTCTCCACCTCTCAGCTCCGCTCTCTTCTCCTTGCCCATCATCCTGCCCTACATTCTCAATGACTTTGCAGCCGTAACAGCCATCCATCCTCCCTCTCTGTCTTCGCTGGTGTTGTCTAGGCCGAATCCCGAGGGCCGTGGCCTCCATTAACCAGCACCTGCTGAACTCAGACGATGTGGTCAGCTGCTGTCTGGATTTGGGCGCTCCCAGCATGTCCTTCAGGATCAACGGGCAGCCTGTCCAGGGCATGTTCGAGGACTTCAACACAGATGGATTCTTCTTCCCCGTCGTCAGCTTCTCTGCAGGTGTCAAGTAAGGCTCCGCATTTATATTTGGGCAATAAGACGCATTCCCAATAGATGTGTTTGTTTTTATTTTTTGAGGTGCAATTACAGTTTCTCAGCCTACGGCAGCTTTATATATAAAGCAGTGATGTAGTTTGAAAGTTTACAGAATTGACTTCCTGTCAGGGATCGACAAAAAACAACACAACTTTAAACTTTATTGATATTGATACAAGGTGTTACTAAGTACAAAACGAATTTGCAGCAGAAAGGTTTATGCAACAGGTAGATAATCCCTGCCTCTGGGTGGCTTTACATCTTCACTGCAGCCCTGGTATTAAGTAATGGCAGAAATATGCACTGCTGTTTGCTTATTTGAACAGAGGATCGCAGGTTTGAAAAGCACATGAAAAAGTAAGTAAAAAGAATCTCCTGAGAAAGTCATGGTGAAGTGAAGAGTTAGAATTTTATTACGTAACGTCACACAATCTTACGTAACGTCTCATGTCAGGGTGCGCTTCCTGTTGGGTGGACGCCATGGAGATTTCAAATTTCTGCCACCCGCTGGTTACTCTCCATGCTACGAGGCACTGTTGCCCAAAGAGAAGATGCACGTAGAGCCTGTGAAGGAGTACAAGAGGGACCACGAGGGGGTCCGTGACCTGCTGGGAACCACCCAGTTCCTCTCTCAGGCCTCCTTCATCCCCATTCCTGTTGACACCAGCCAGGTGAGCACTGCACCGTTTGGGAAATGCTGACAGCAAAGAAAATGAATAAACATTCTGCATACTGTAAAAATTACCACAATATGAAAAATATGTAAACACATTTTCCTGAATACTAAATGAAAAGTAATAAATATACCAAGATAAATGTTTTTAGGCATGAGGCTCTTCCTGTTTACTTTTACATTTAATTTTCAAGATACTCTTATTTGGATCATAGAGAGAACGTTCTTGTAGAGATAGTATACAGTTTCTTGGCCAATCTCTCATATGAGATTCATTCAGTTTTTGTTACACAGCTGTGATATAATATTCAGTTCTGCAGTGGCCCTGAATCACAAATACAAAATAAATGCAGACTTGGCTACCTTAGGATGACAAAGCCAAGATAATGTGAATGGTTCTATGGTCCCCAGGAATGTACAATTGCGTGGTCAGGAGAAAAAAATGAGAGCAGTTTTCATTTGCTGGCCCATTGGCACCTTTTCACTACCCGACTGTACCATCTGTTCCCCTTCTCACTCTGCAGATTGTTCTTCCCCCTCACCTGGACAACGTCCGGGACAAGCTGGCAGAAAACATCCATGAACTGTGGGGGATGAACAAGATCGAACTGGGCTGGACCTATGGCAAGGTAAATCTGCTATCCATCATCGCATTCAACACACAAAAACAGCCCTGGGTCTGTTGGGATACACACAAGGGCAACTCCTGCCTCTCCAGTGGAATGCATGTTAGTGGCCATTAATACTAATGTCTCAGTCAGGACATGGCTGATAAAGGCCTACAGAAAGACAGGATGCTCTGTGCTGGAGAAAGTATCAAATCCTTTAACTTAAATTAACATTATTTCAAGGATTCAAAGTCAAATTACTCATTGCGAAGAGGAATTAGATCAAAGTTTGCCAACAATTGAAAACATCAAATCTTCACTTTGGGGAATTTACAAAGAAGGAAGCGGTTCAAGAAAGTGTCTTCATCCTTGTAATTCTTGTGAAAAATACCCGGTTTCCATCAAATGTAATGATCATTTGAAAGCAGTTTTCATCTGCATATTATGTAGGCATGTTTCCTGCTGTAAGGAGATACTATTTAGCACAATAAAAAGTAGAGTATGTGCAAAAAAATGGAAATGAGCAACTAAAAAATGACTAACAATTTGTGAGAGACTAATGAAAACTGTTGTTGTGTAACTTGAGTGTTTGTTCTGCACATTATGTTTTTAATGTCAGTAAAATGCACACATGGATTTTTATGCCTTTATAACATCACAGCGTCTCTCTATCTCCCTCCCATCATCAGTCAGTCTTCCTGTTCTCCGCAGAGCAGTCTGATCGCACTCACTGCCTCTTTTGTACCGTAGTGGTTATCACAGAATCATTTCCCACCGAGGCCGTTGCCACAGCGGCTGTTTAACAAACTTAATGAGTGTCTCACCTTCCAAGAATGTGACATCCACATTAATTAAGACTGGGAGAAAGCTCCACTCTGGGGGGGTAACCCATGTCTTACACTTTATTTATTATTATTATTAAGGACGGCATTTAGTAACAAGCCTTAAAAAGCTCAAAGGGACACTGCACTGAATTCGAGACAGAAGCATCTTTGGACAAGAAGCAGATACTTGGCAGGCAGGGTGATAATAAAGCTGGGAACAGCTTCATTGTTTAGTGTCAGAGTGCGTGGCCTTACTGTGCATTGCTTATATCTTCTGTGCACATCAGTTCTATTTAACCGTTGTAAGCAGAAGGCTATCAGAGGAAGAGTTACTGGCAGCGTCTTATTGAGTGTGTATTTGTCTCAGTCGACTCCCTCACAGACAGCTGAGCCTCTTTCTCTGAGCTGATTCAGGTTTATTTCTGCTTCATTAAAAAATCAACACCTGAGGCTTGAATTAGTCCAAGAGGAAAACAAACAACAATGCATCTGCCAGCATCCACGGCACTTCAGTGTTTTATTTTTCATCGTTTTTTCCTTTGAGGGGTTTTTGCAGTTGAGTATAGACAAGCTCAAAGACCAAAAGAACAACAAAGAGTCCACATTTGTTTCCGTGACATGAAACATGCACTAATGACACCCGACTGATTTCTCCATAGATTCGTGATGACAACAAGAGACAGCACCCTTGCCTTGTGGATTTCGCCAAGCTGCCTGAAACTGAAAGGAACTACAACCTGCAGATGTCCAGTGAAACTCTTAAGTAAGACTGGGCAGTTTGCTAAAAAAAAATCCAATTACCTATTCATGGAATTGCCTCTGCTCCCAGCTGAATGCTGTGCGAGAGCAGATTAAGGCTCAGATTAAAGCAGTGCTTGTAATGACTTGCATCTCCTGAGTGAATTCCAGTATTGATTTTAAAAAAAAATCTTGGGTCCAAAGCTTATTTGAGCCAACTACTGAGTCATCTCACAGTGAAAACATTTGGCTTGGCTCAATAAAGCGAGCTCCTGTTACAGTGAGCTTCAGTCAGGTGTGCAGTTTGTCATGTATACTGTTGTGTGGTTGTTGTTGTTGTGCCCAGCTGCCATGTATCCAAACAGCCAAACCGGGCTACTAATTTCAGTGTAACTATTGATCTACTGAGATTTATAAGTGTCTAATGAGCTGAGTTAAAAATACAGCAGTCTGTCGATGAATTCTGCTGAAGTAAGGCTGAAACAAATTTATCCAACACAGTGTAATGAGGCTTGAGTATTGATGTCAGTTATGGTCTGTATGTCTCTTTCTGTTTAAATTTCCCTTTCATCCTCAGGACCTTGTTGGCTCTTGGATGCCATGTTGCTCAGGTCAATGTTCACGCTGAGGACGATCTGAAGAAAATTAAACTTCCTAAAGAGTAAGTTTGCAGGTTTCATGTTACATGAAGTGATTCTGTTGGAGTTATGTAGATGCTATAGGATATCAGAATGATTTGATTGGCAGATTTATTGACGCTGACAGCAGCTGTGCACTTTTTAGGAAGAAGACGCTCATTTTGTAATTGTGGGTTTCTGATGGAGGTTATTTTGGTAACAAAGGCTTTTTGTGGCTTATTTTGATTGTATTCTTCACACGCTAAAAGATGGATTCATTATTTCACATCATTTCAGAGCTTTTTCTGTTTGAATTATCTCATCACAAGAATCCCTTGAAAACAGAATAAATACTTTAATTGTTACCTTGGAGCATCTCAGCCTCATGGAAAACACACTGCCAAAGTCGCTGTGGCATTTTTGTTCTTTGCTTTGTGTCTGTTGTGTTCCTTTGTCTTTCGTTCAAGCTGTAGTATTTAATTTGTTATACACTGGTCTTGTAAGATGGAACAACAAAGATGTCATTTTGATATAATTTTCCCCAGTTTGAGTTGGAGCACAAATGTTCATTTAATTGTGTGCTTTTACCTTTTTGTGATGTTGCTTCTTCAGCTACATGATGTCTAATGGTTATAAGCCTGCGCCACTGGAGCTCTCTGACGTGAAACTGACTGCAGGTCAGGAGGTTCTAGTTGATAAACTGGCCGAGAATGCACACAACGTGTGGGCCAAAGACAGAATTAAACAAGGATGGACCTATGGCATCCAGCAGGTAAAAGCCATTATTCTTTCCATTTTCAAAGGAACTGGCAGTGCTCTGGCCTGGTCTTTAAATTTGAGTAGAATTAATAATAAATTATACTCATACTAATACTAGCGTGTGTATTATCCTTGTTTGTGTCAGGATGTGAAGAGCAGGCGTAATCCTCGCCTGGTGCCATATGCTTTACTGGACGAGCGCACTAAGAAATCTAACAGAGACAGTCTGAGAGAGGCCATCAGGACCATGGTTGGATATGGATATGACATCGACCCCCCAGACCAGGAGGGTGAGAACATGTTGTGGACTCAACTGCCACACAGAAACTACAGTCTATTATAATCATCTGCATTCTAGTTAACATTTTAGGAGTGGCAATGTGCAGAATTAAGTCCAAATGCTCCATAATATGTTCACACAGAGTGTGACGCTCCAGCGTCACGTTCATACAGTATGAATGTAGTGTTGAGAGTGGGATATTTTGGCTACTAATTAGGGAAACAGATGACTAAAACTATTCATTCACATGTGCAGCCAGCAGTTATGGACAGAAGCAGCACCGAGTGTTCAGTTTCTTCTGGCATTTTAGCAGTTTCCTTTTTTTAAAGTGAAGTTACCTGATACTTCATCTATATAGTGCCACTTATCAGTTGTTATTTAATGCATCTGTCAAGTTACCAAGCATCAATAGTTCCTGCCTCTGCCGATCCCTAGGCGCCCATGTGGTGGATGATCAGAGCATCGAGACCATCCGCCTTTTCCGTGTGGAGCAGACCTACGCAGTGAAGACAGGAAAGTGGTACTTTGAGTTTGAAGCCCAGACTGGAGGGGATATGAGGGTTGGCTGGGCCAGACCAGGCTGCAGGCCCGATGTGGAACTGGGAGCAGATGACCAGGCTTTCGTCTTCGATGGATACAGGGTAAACCAGCTCTGTTAGGACGTGTTGTACTATTTCACTTCAGCGGCCATCATTTCTTCAGCTGAGTTACAGCTGTGTGGTTGCTAAAAGGGAAGATGTCGAGTGTGGAAACAAGGTATTTGATGGTTTTAAAGGACACGATCACAATTTTGATTTAGTAATTTTGTTGATGGTGCAATACGTACTATGAATTGGTATAATATTGGGACAAATTGATTTTATCCATTAAAATTTGTCAATTTGTTTGCTTCCTCTTTTAACATTTCTTAAATAGAGCATTCAAGATAGCATTGATACGATGTTTTGGCAGCTTTTAAAGTAGGATCACTTTTATCATTATTATTAGCACGATCGTATTACATGTACTGCAAAAACTTAAAGCTTTGTCTTTCTTCTCAAGGGCCGACGTATGCATGCAGGCAGCCGCTACTTTGGAATTCCTTGGAAAAAGGGCGATGTGGTCGGTTGCATGATCAACATGGAGGACAAATCCATGATTTTCACCCTCAACGGAGAGCTCCTGATCACCAACAAGGGCTCTGAGCTTTGCTTCACTGACTTTGAGACAGAGGATGGTGAGTGCTGCATTGTCTCCAGTGAACTTTAGTGTTAATTCATTCATTTATTCTGTGTGTGTTTCCTCCATAGAATCTCAAGAGGGATGACTGGGTTTGTTTGGTGGTTAGTGTGAGGCAAACAAAAACCAAAAACAGTACAAAATGCTAATGATGTTGCAGTTTAATGAGGTCCATTGTGGCATTGGCCAATTACTCTGTAAATGAGCCATCCTTCAGGACAAGACAGGAGAGAGTCTCAGTGGAATAAAGTTAAATGATTAAAATTAATTATTATAGTTGATGTGTAATGGATTCTGCCGTATAGACACTCTGGAAACTGTGTTTACATGTGTGGCAGTTTGAAGGACACTGATCTACACTGTTTTTCAAGGCTAATAAGAATACAGATTTAGTAAAACAGTTTGTGCTGAAGTTAGGTTTAATTATTTGTATTAATAAATAACACATTCCTAATTTGCATATCCTGCAGTTTTTTTTGCCAGGGTTATTAAGTCACCAGACTAATTAAATGGAGTTCTTGAGGGCAGAGAGATGGATCACAGCATTAGTGGTAGTGAGACATTGGAGTTACTTTTTAATTAAATCTGCAAAGAAGGGTTTGCCAACTTTGTTCATGGAGGAACCTTTTCACATTGCAACAAGGGATGACATGACTGAACGATATTTCACACCAAACCCATCGATGTTTCCTTAACCCTCCTCCAGGTTTCATCCCCGTGTGCAGTCTTGGCATGTCTCAGATCGGACGTATGAACCTGGGCAAGGACGCCAGCACTTTTAAGTACTACACCATGTGTGGTCTCCAGGAAGGCTTCGAGCCATTCGCTGTCAACATGAACAGAGAGATCACCATGTGGTTCAGCAAGCGCCTCCCCACCTTTGTCATCGTACCGCAGGACCACATGCATATTGAGGTGAGGAAACATTTTTATTGTTATTGTTGTTCTTAGTGGTGTTGTCTTGTTACCTTTATGGCAGCAGGGATTGTCAGTCACTGGTTATTGAAGCTGCATGTCACAAGCACGTTTCCCATGTTATGCTCTATGCAGTGTAGCTGCAATGAACAGTGCTGCTACTGATGGGCACATTGATGTTGTGTATCCTTCTCTGGATTTGGACTCTTAACTCCTCAGGTGACGAGGATCGATGGAACGGTAGACAGCCCCCCCTGCCTCAAGGTCACCCACAAGACGTTTGGCACGCAGAACAGCAACAATGACATGGTCTACTGTAGACTGAGCATGCCTGTGGAGTTCTACTCTGCAGACAAGTTACTGGAGGAGTCACAGAAACTCAGGTGAGACACTGGAAGAGCAGCGAGGAGCAGAAAAATGTTTTCTGGAACTGTTCTGGTAGCTTTTATTTTCAAGATCGCTTTGTTGCTCCTAAAACCTGAAGCTGTTTTTTGGTCTCTGCAGCCATCCTCCAAAAGAAGATGGCACTGTTGACTATGGAAGCATCACAAGTGTAACTAAACCCACATCGACATTCAGAGATACACACGACGTCTGAAAAATATTGTTATGCTCTTTGTTCACTGAGTGTAACCTATTGCTGCTTTGTGTTTTATGGCAGTACTACCACTCGGTGCGAGTGTTCTCTGGCCAGGACCCTGCATCTGTGTGGGTGGGCTGGGTCACACCGGACTATCATTACCATAGCAAGAACTTCAACCTCAGCAAGACGCGAACAGTCACTGTCACCCTGGGAGATGAGAGGGGCCGCGTCCATGAGAGGCAAGCTCCTGCTTTTTTAATATATTCTGTAATTTGTAGGATATCTTGAGACCCTGGGAGGTGTGCTGTAGGCAGGGAGACTCAGCCAGTTTGCTGTGCCATCTAACAGTAATTTATAGTAATTTAGCAAGGCTCATTCAGTATTGTTTAAGGGTCGGTGTGTGAATCCTGTTCTGGACAGAGACCCTAAGGACACTGACTGAAATGTATTTTCAGAAGTTCATTTCCTTGTGATGCTCTTGTTTTCTTACACTACCTTCTCCACTCCCTTGCATCACTTCTTGCTTTCCCACTACAGCACCTCTCATTTTCTTAGCCCACTTAAGGCCAAGTTCAAAGTAAAATTCATTAAGTCGATCCATTAAAGTAGGATAGGTCGGTGTGCTGCAAGAGAATGTAAGAAGCTGAAAAATGTATTGATGGGAGTGAGATAGTGTGGGAATACGGGAAACAGCAGAAGTATTTTGGACATTTACTTCAATAGTCTTTCACAGCTGAATGGTTTCCTCTTTGATTATAAAACTCTTCAAGTTTCTCTCTTTTATTCTTGTGACTTCCTTAAAGCAAAAATCAGTCATCCTGTGAACACACTTCACATTACACGTTAGGTGAGATGTTCATTACAGACTTCATTTGCAGTGTTTTAGTTTAGTTTATTTATTTGACTTTAAAAGAAGGGCAAACACAATACCTACATCATCATCATTAAAGTCATAAAACATTTCCTATACATTACTTTTGAACAGTGTGGTAAGCTTACAACTCCAGATTTCCCGTAAACTATAATTTGACCTTGGAATGGCACAAAGCAGACGTATTGACTGACTTTTATCATCCTTTTTCAGTGTTCAGGGGAGTAAATGGGGACAAGAGCTTCTGTGTGTAACAGAATGAATGTGAATGAGATAAAAGTCACGAGTCAACACAGATCGATAAAAGTGCCACTTAATGAAAAGATACTGTGTACAATTTACTTGTTTTTCAGTCAGCTTTGCCGTCCTATGCGTATTCACGTTCACATAGTTATGCATGCTAAGCTCATTTTCTCCTCTTGCCGCAGTGTCCAGAGGAGTAACTGCTACATGGTGTGCGGGGCGGACGCAGTCGGCCCGTCTTCCGGCGGCCGCACCAACTCTGACCTAGAGATTGGCTGCCTGATCGACCTGGCCTCTGGCCTCGTCTCTTTCACTGCTAACGGCAAGGAGCTGTCCACAACATATCAGGTAAATAAGAATAATAGCACAGTAGTGGCACATCGAGGACTAACGCACAAGGACAGTCTGCCTCGTAAACATCATTATGTGCATCTCATTATTTCTTCCTCCTGTGGTAAACACACAGTATTTTGGGTTACTGCTCCTCAAAAGTTGGCTCCATAACCATTCCATTCAGAGGCTGAGAACTTTTGAGTTATAGATAAATATAATAAATCTTCAGGATGATGGCCCTCAGACGTATTTGTATTGCCTGCACACACTCAAAAGAGCTCCCCCTCTATCTTCCCTTCAGGTAACGTAAACAAATTTGCACTGCAGTAAATTAGACCTGCAGAAAGGCAGTTAGGAAATTATACAGCCGAATTCTCATCTGTTTTCAATAGCAGAGTCTTAACAAAGACAGACATCTGCTCAGTAACCCTCGTCCCGCCTCGCTGATCTCAGGTTTTTAACACATCATATTGAATACCTGACTAGACATCGAAACGATGCCTTGAGAAGCTTTCATCACTCAAGCCTTGTTCTCATCTTTATCGCGGTTATTGTCTCCTCTTTTTTTTTTCATTTTTTTGAATCCTCGATTTGGTAGTGAATTGGCATAAAAGGGGAAGCTTTCTGAGGGAATCAGAGGGCTTTTAACCTGATGAAAAGCTTATTGTCCTGTTCCGACTTCAGAGCTGTGGCCGGTTTTCCTTTCTCTTTGTATTCATCTTTTGTGTGTGATGGCTGTCATCAATACACCAACTGACACTCACTGAGCTGATTTATAACAGCAGCTAATCCGCCGGTTTTAGAGGTTAAAAGCCTTCTGACATTTGTTTAATTTGCCACCAGAACAGACGCTAGAAGAGTACAATAAGAATTATCTATGGTGTTAGATTCCACTAAGGGTTTAGTTCAGGACAGACTGATTATTCATCTCCATCACGCAGTGTTGCAGCACTTTTGTTTCATTTCATCCTATCTATAATGCCGACGACTGAGCTTTGTTTATTTTTAGGTGGAGCCAAATACCAAGTTGTTCCCAGCTGTGTTCGTACGCCCCACCAGTGCAAACCTCTTCCAGATGGAATTTGTCAAGATCAAGGTTTGTCCCTTTTCAGATCTAACAATAGACAATGTTAGAACATGATGTGCTGAGTAATAGTGGATGTTGGTACTGCCAGGACAAATAGACAGTTTGCTCATTAATTAGTAACATAGTACACCTAACCTCATTCACAGTAACCGAGTATTAAGCTCTATCTGCACTTGAAGTAGTTGTAGTTTGAATGGAGCTATGGTAAAAACACATGTTTCTATACATACACACTACTTTGGATGATCTAAAGATAAACATTGTGGGTGGAATATAAATGAAGTGAAGCTTGTCTTTGTTTTGCTTAAGTATTCCTCAGGCATCACACATTTAAATCACACATAATGTGTTCAGAATCAAAATGTTTATTCAACAAAGTGTAATATTAGAACCAAAAACACCTCATTAGTTAAAATCGTTTCCCTTCAGTGAGTATTATCTTTCCTCTTTTCCAAGGATGCAATGCCGCTCTCGTCTGCCATATTTAAGAGCGAGCACAGGAACCCAGTGCCGCAGTGCCCGCCACGACTGGACGTGCAGACCATCGTGGCCGTGCTGTGGAGCCGGATGCCGAACACCTTCCTCAATGTGGAGACTGCCCGGGTCAGCGAGAGGCACGGCTGGGTGGTCCAGTGTCTGGAACCGCTGCAGATGATGGCCGTACATATACCTGAGGAGAACAGGTCTGCAACAAGGACACAGCCTTGAAGCATGTCCTGTAAACCCCATCAGCCGCAGTGAATAGCTTGTTTGCCACCTCGCACAGCTGCTATGTAAATGACCTCCCTGGACCTCCATCGCCTCATTCTTTTCCTGCTTTCTTCTAGGTGTTTGGACATCCTGGAGTTATCTGAGCATGAAGACCTGAGAAAGTTCCACTACCACACACTGAAGCTGTTCTGTGCCCTCTGCGCTCTGGGAAACACCCGCGTCGCTCACGCGCTCTGCAGCCACTTGGACCAATCACAGCTCCTCTACACCATAGACAACCAGTACCTCTCTGGCATGCTGAGAGAGGGCTTCTACAATGTCCTGATCAGGTGTGAAAGTTGCAGTCGGTTTTAAATGTAACAGTCAGATGATTACTTTCTTATTAAAATCGGTGCTTTTGTTTTAAATTGATTTTTCAACGGTCTTTGCTTTCAAGCAGTTAGGGAAATTGCCTTTTTTTCTTCATCTGATATGGAGAGCAAATTGAATTGAGAAATATAATGAATGCTGCTGTCAATTATACAAAATGAAAGTGTGTTACAGTGCTGCAGTGTTCAGATATAACAACCCCAACTTTGGTGAATGGAGAAGAAAACAGTTGGCAATGTTTTTACTAATCAGAGAATCCAATGACGATCAATGATAACTTGATAACAGCTCCAGCAGCATTAACTGTTAAAGTGATGGAGCAGCACACAAGACCATAAAGTAAATTTGTCATAACCGATCACAATAATGCTCCTGTGATGTATTTGTATCGCCTGCATACATCCAGTGTGATTTCTTTTCTCACATAACGTCAATAAATTCTCAGCTGAACCACACAGATGGACAAAATTACATACATTATGTATGTCACCTGCTATTTTGAAGGCATGGTGCTTAACTCCATTATCACTGAAAATGCAATTTCAAGTGTACCGAATTGGGTGAAGGCATCCCTGTGGGTGGGGGTTTTGTTTCTAAACTTTGAGTATGGGCCACAAGGAATTGAAGAGCTCTCCTCTCTCCTCTCAGCAGCTAGTCTGGTAATTGCTGAGTCATTGGTATTGATCAACAACTCTGTCACCTCCCACAGATATATTATGGTAATTCTGTGCTGTGGGGCTGAAGAAAATCTTACCAGTTGCACATTTATACCACTCAGGGAAAGATATTTTTAAACCTAGGCCGAGAATGGTTATTTCCTGCTAAGTATAATGGCCAAAGCCTCCAGGTGTGCCATGATTGGGCTGATTCTTCTTCTCATTGCCAGCATTCATCTTGAGACAGCAAAGGAGGCTCGCCTAATGATGAACAATGAGTTCATCATCCCTGTGACGGACGAGACTCGCTCCATCAAGCTGTTCCCTGATGAGTCCAAGCGGCACTCGCTGCCTGGCGTGGGCCTGAGCACCTCCCTCAAACCTCGGGTCAACTTCTCCCCCGTCGGCATCATCAGCACAAAGCGCCACCAGTACGTCTACAGCCCCCAGATCCCGCTAGGAACCCTGAAGGAGAAAGCCATCAGCATGCTCTCTGAGGCCGTGCAGGGCGGAGGCATACATATCCGAGACCCGGTAGGCGGCAGCGTGGAGTACCAGTTCGTCCCCATCCTGAAGCTGATCGGAACGCTGTTGATCATGGGAGTCCTAACCAGTGAGGAGGTGAGGCTGATTCTCCTCCTGATCGACCCCAATGTGTTCGGAGAGGCCAAGGAGGGCGAGGAGGCCAAGGGGGATGAGGTGGCTGTGGCCAGGGAGAAGGAGGATGTGAGCAAGAACGAGGAGAAGGCTGTGGAGGCGGGAGAGGAGGAGACGAAGGAGAGTAAGCCGCTGGTTAAAGGTCTGCTGGAGAAGTCGCTGCCTGAGTCTGTCAAACGCCAGGTGAGGAGGACGATCATGAAAACATGCACACACATTTCAGCTGCTGAAGCTGTTGTATAACACTTTAAGTCTATCTAACCTGCCAAGGTGTTAATTAAAATTTAATTTTCCTCCTCTTATTTGCCTTCACCCGATTTGGTACACTAAATCCTCATTTGTCAGCAGTTCAGAGCTTTTATGATTTATCTTTTACAGAGAAGTGCCTGCATGAGTGCAAATGAAGGCGGTGGTTGAATACTAATGTTGCTATCAATGACAAAAAGTTCACAATGCAGTTAAGATTCAGACTAAAACACAGCTTTAATCTCTGCATTGTGGAGATGGAGCCAGCTAATATCTTGATAAAAGGGTTGTGTTTAGTGAAAGTCAGTCAGTTGATATGAAAGTGATCTTAGTCAAAAACCACATCTAACAATACAGACAGAGTTCTACGTCTAAATTTTAACTAGATCTCTGTTCCTGCTGCATTCATTCCATGTGTCTCTGTTCTCTCCAGATGTGTGAGCTGCTGCACTACTTCTGCGACTGTGAGCTGAAGCACCGCATCGAGGCCATCGTCTCCTTCTCCGACAGCTTCGTGTCCAAGCTGCAGTTCAACCAGAAGTTCCGCTACAACGAGCTGATGCTGGCGCTCAACATGTCCGCCGCCGTCACTGCCAAGAAGACTAAAGAGTTTCGTTCTCCCCCACAGGAGCAGGTACGATACCGGAGCGGACCAAACAGCGAATGAGAGCGTTTACATCCTGCGTGAGATGTAATTTATGCCCAAGGTTGTTTGAGGTATTATACTGGAACAAAGCCCCAGATCACTGAGCCTTGGGGTAAAAAAAATCAATGACCAGGGCTTCTGTAGTTTTCTGAGTGCCTTTTATTTTTGGCTCTGTCATAACTTTATTTTCAGCTGGTACTCCCAAAGGATAAATTGGGCCATATGTGAAGCTAAATTGAACTTGGAGTGAGTTGACTGCATTGAGAGTTAAACGTCTGGCATTTATGAGTAGAAGATTATTATTAGCCCCAACGGGGAGATTTGCATTGTACTGTGTCCAATTTTTCAAAATTTCAAGCAAGTTTATAACTCAGGATATATTGTGAAAAACTGCAGCAAGAGCTTCAGTTCACTAACTTCAAGGTCGAGATTGAAGTTGCTTGCAAGGTTAAGTTTAGGTTGTTCAATAAAACAGAATAGAAAAACACAAAATCAAGCCTGCTACATGTATAAAAATACCTGTTTGACCAGGCCATAGATGCTGCTGGGGATCCTACATCAAAGCAGCGGACACAGCAGTTTGTGCTATGTGAAGCTTTCAGATCAAAATATCCCCCCTGAGGGATTATTCACTCTCACAACAGATGTTGAAGCTATCGGCCTTTTTAACTTCTGAGAGGTCAGATGAGGTTTGGTTTCCATCAGGGTGATGGTCAGTCCAGGGTCTGACTGGACTGTCTAACTCTTTTCTTTATTGTTTGGGTCCTCATTAGTTGTTACTCTAGTACCAGCTACTCTCCATAAGGTCTAGAAGTGGGACTGAATTGTATCGGTCCAGTGCTGTTGTTATGATGTGTGTATACACTGTAAATCATAGTTTATGTAATCATAAACCAGACATACAGGGGAATGGCTGGCTCAATTCGAATTATCATCAAACCGTTTGGTGGTTTAAACACTTCAATGGATTCCTCTGATCTCCTTTTTAAAAACCCTGTTTGGTTTCCTGCTTTCTACTGTTTTTGAAATATCAAAAGCATAGAAAGAAGCAGTTGCTTTCAGTGTTTTTCAGTTCAGTGTGTAATAACTGCGTCAGCACACTGAAGCGCCAGGGGCTCAGATCTTTGTAGCTAATGAGAAGGCCCCATTAAACATCTGTTTCTCTTTCACTGTGTCTCAGAGCCAGAGTAGGGAGGAAGAGAGGGATACATTATTCTTCCTGTCCAGTAGCCAGAAACTCCAGCGTTTTCTTTTCCGGCTTGTGTTCAGATGGCTTGCTTCGTGCATACAACACAGCAGCGAGCTCAAAGTTTAGATCTGCAGCGCTGCGAAGCCTTTCTCTTTTCAGAATGTTTAAGTGCGCTTCCTCTGATCTGCAAAGCCCTGCAGATAAGCACAGCCCCACAGCTACACTCTGATCCCTGAAAAGTAAATAAGTGTGGTGGTCAGCAGCAGGTGTATACTGTAGGCAGCATTCTCCAAGATTGCTGTATGTTCCTCCCATGGTTTATTAAAAAGCTCTGCCAGAAATAGACCAGAATAGCTTAAACTGGACCCTGCATTTTCTTAGCCTGGGGAAGCGTCTCGTATATTTAGTCTGCTTTATAGTTAGCTTGTAACATACAGCGAACTCAGCAGTTTTATAGCTATTACGAATGCTTCATCATTAAAGCCATTTCTAAGTTATAGTATGATTAAGATTTACTTCAGATGTTTTGATTTCACTTGTCAGACTATTTCTGTCTGCATTGATCGGACAGATCTGAAAAGCCCCTGTGAGCACTCACTGCATAAGCCTACATGAGAGTGTCTCAGAATAATAATGGTGCTGTCCTCTCTGTATGCTCTCCTGTTTTATTCGTTCTTTCACATGCTTCTGTGGTTGTTTGCTTATTTCTCCTTCCCTCTCCTCGTACCTCTTTCTTTCTAAAAATATTTTTTTGTATTCCCTTCCCCACCCTCCGCTCTTCTAACGTTATTGTTGTGTTTGTTTCCTTCAGATCAACATCCTGCTGAACTTCAGTGCAGGGGAGGACTGCCCCTGTCCCGAGGAGATCCAGGATGAACTCAACTCCTTCCATGAAGAACTGCGACTGCACTGTGGTAGAGTCCAACTGCTCCCTCAGTTCTATTACAAATATTGTTGATGTTTGTACTTTGTTCGAGTCTCTGTCAAGGTATTTTCTCATACAAGCGTTCCAACAACATATTGGTATCTTGACACGCTACACTTAGCTTCACATAGCTGCACTTGAAGGAGAGTACCCCCAATTTCGTGCACATTCAAGCACTTGATACAAACTATTTCTTACAGAAATGTGATTCCCCCTTGCAGGAATTCCCGTGGAGGAGGAAGAGGAAGAGCAGGACACTTCGATAAAAGGCCGACTCCTTGCTTTACTGTACAAAATCAAAGGTCCACCTCAGAAGACAGAGGAGGAACCTGCAGAGAAGGAACAGGCTGCCCCCAGTGAGTAACTGTGTACAGCAAGAAGGAAAAAGACGTAATAATGCAAAGCTGGCGACAAAGTCACCAAATTCAGGATCAGATGCACAGAAAAAAAAATCGTTGAAGTAGACACAGATGTATCAATCATAAATGATAGAGAACACAAGACACGGTCCGGAGTTCAACAGGTTCTCTGCTTCAGTCCTGTGTTGTGGTTTCAGTATTCGTTTTTGCTGCCCTTTGCTGAAAGCGTGCTTGTGTTCTGTTTCAAATAATAGAAGACTAATGGACAGCCACAGCAAGGCTCGGCTATAAATTTTAATGCCTCACTCCAGCCTCCCACACCTAGCCTGCATTATTGAAAAGTTTCATAAGTGGACAGATGATGTGACTCAAGGTGATTCTGATATATCCGTGTACCCTTTCTACATCATATTAAAATCATATTATGCGTCTCAGTGTATGATCCCAATAACACCAAAATCAGGATTATTGTAGGATTATTTTGTCAGTGATGAACTTGCTGGATAAGGCACACACCGCGCCATCTTCAGAAAAAGAACTGGAGTAAATGACAGCTTCGATATTTTAGGAGTTTGCAATTACCAGTATAGCAAATGCATTTGGGGGCAGTTATGAAACTTAAACGTTTTTTAATAAATGACACCATCCTGACTGTGTGTAGATTAGCTTCCACACAGGGTAGTTTTTTTGTATTTGGGATGACTCCCATGTGAGTCGCTGTTTGAGACGATGCAGAGCAGATGTGAATCTGCGAGACATTCACCTTCAGGGCAGCTGGCTCCCTCCCTCCCTCTCTCTCTCTCTCTCTCTCTCTCTCTCTCTCTCTCTCTCTCTCTCTCTCTCTGTCTCTCTGTCTCTCTCTCCCTCTCTCTCTCTCTCTCTCTCTTCCTCTCTCTCTTCCTCTCTCCCTCTCTCTTTGTCTCTGTCTCGTCTCTCATTATCATTCTGCGTGAAACTGACCCTTTGTTTGCTACAGATGTTTGGCTGTTTGACTTAAACACTCAAAGTTCAGCGATAGCTTTGGAATAATAATGTTATCATTCAGGCAGGTGCAGCGTTTAGCTGCAGCCTCTACATTTATCTCTACAAGTCACAGAGTTCTTCTGTAGTTGTGCTCTGTTTTATTGTTGCTTCTCTGAGAGATTAAAGTTTGATGAGACCTTAAAATGAAATTTGAAAGGATCACCCAGACCACTTTTTAAAAGCCAAATAGAACCAAACCTCCACTCCTGGGCTACAGTTCAGTTTTTATCTATGTCTATAAATCTATCTCTTATTTTGTGCTTTGCTATAAATGTGGATGAAACGGGTTAGACCCATGTTATTCCGTTCCTTAATGAAAAAGGTTTTCAAGGTGATTGGGGAACAGAACCCTGAACTTTCTCAACAGTCCTTGGAAACAATTTCAGCCATTTCTCTCCAAGGAACTCTCTCTGGAGACAAAAGTTTGAAGGACAAGCAATTACACCCTAACCTTCTGTAAGTCAACTTACTGCGGAAGGAAAAAGGTTTAGTGTAGTAGGAGCTACTCTCGTTGCTGCATTTTGCTTTAAAAAAAAATCAATCATTATCGTTTAATCCCAATAGTTTAGAGCTCAGTGATGAGTGAGTGTTGACAGTGTTGTCAAGTCTTTTTGAGGCAGGGCAGCGCAGGAGTATTAGTGATTGTGTTTTCCATGAATGGAAAGAGGCTCGGATTAGAGACCAATACAAATACTTAGCTTGTTAACACGCTTAGAGAGTGAATGTAGGTAGAGCGCTCCAGATTTACAGTCATATTATACATGCAGCATCCAAAAATCCCAGATCAGTATGTGAAAAACCACCTGCTTGCTGACAAACACTAAAATAAGTGTTTTCTCTTAGTTAATTTACTGTATTCATGCTTTGTTTAACAGTGAAAGAGTCGATGACAGACTGTACTCGCAGACTTAAGGTGTCATGCCAGTTGGATATTATTTCAGAGTACACTGTTAATTGATCTGCAAACATCGCCTCATGTACTGTGTAAATGTCAACATCATCAGCGTCCATGAAGACATAAAGTTTATGGCAAAGTCATCTGGTCATATTACACAAGCAGCACCATAACCCAGCCTATAGAGTTACATCTGATCTAGGTATTCCTCTGACATAATTAAAGAAATATGTACACAGTCGCACTTCTGCCTGACTGTATCTGTGAACAAAGCTCTTTTTGCTGTTTCTTCCTGGATCTCACCAAATGTTTTGATTTACTCTGCCACCTTTTTACTCTTGTCATGCCCCTCGAGCTCCTTACTGCACGCTCTTCATGTGGATGACAGATTTTAGCTTCCTCCACCTTTCACACATATTACAGCGTTTCTGATTGTACTATTTGCTGAATGTAAATGTCATAATCACAGAGCTGCTGACAGCCAACGAGCTGCCCTGAGGCTTCTGATCAAATCATCCAAGATGAGAGCAGCAAAACCCTGTATGATGTTTTAAACTCTGCGCTGAGAGTGTCTGCTGTATTATGACTTGACTTTGACTTGATAACGGTTACTTTTCACCTCTGAACAGGTAACAGAATACACATACACACTTTACCGAGTTAATTGTACATGGCTAATGAAGTATTGTATGTTACCTTGAAGGTTTTGTCAGAAACTTGAACACTGAAACACTGAAATAGCAGAATAACAGGAAGTTGTACCAAAAAGCTTCAGCTGGTATTGCTGCTGAACTGTGGGATGCATTATATTTTTTCCTATTTAGAATAAGCTACAATAGGGTGAATCATTGTTTGATTCACCTGTAGCAGAGCTGGCCTCAGCATTTTGCTGTCATGCACAAAAATAATATATTTTCCGGTTTCTAGACAAGTAAAAACCGCCTACTGTAGTGTTTGAGTCGAGAAGCTGTTGTTCCACACAGTAACTCCATAGCCACAGGTTTTACCTCTTTACTGTCCACTGAAATTATGTTCCCCCTAGAAAACACATAACGTGTCGCTCTGTAACTGCTGGATGTGTGAATAAGCAACTGTTCACCATCGACTTAGAAAGTGACGATAAGTCCGTATTGTGTTCACAATTTGATTCTGCTGCCCCCAAGTGACGACGAAAAATCAGTTATCGCAGGTTTAATCAACCTGACTGGCTGTTTTATACCAACAGATATGAAGAGGGATGTGAAAGACATCAGATTCGCGAGTTGTGGTTGATTCACACAGAGCACCAGATGCTGATTAAGAGACAGTTTGTGTTTCAATCTTAACTTTTGGTTCTCGTCTTCGTCTGGATGAAGATTTTCTTCCAGTGTTTATCAGATAAAGAAATTATCTTTCCAGTATGTCGCTGTGGATTCACTCGTCTCTATCAGATGTGTCTGTTTGGCAGGATTAAAAGTAACAAATATGATTTTAAAGTTATTACAAACCAGAATTGGATCCAGTGGCAGCACAACAGCTCTTTCTTTGCTGCCTATATTGCTGCATTCTGTAGAAGTTGAAACCAACAGCTGTAATACGCACAGGAGGACCCTGTTGAGTTTAGAGTGGTGGCACCATTAGCACTATTTTAACTATCTGTGTACCATCATTCACTGTGTGGATGTTGAATTCTCACTTCTCCAGCCAACCTGAAGGAGCTGATCTCCCAGACCATAACCACCTGGGCTCAGGAGTCTCACATCCAGGACCCAGAGCTGGTCAGAGTGATGTTCAGCCTGCTAAGGAGGCAGTATGACGGCATCGGAGAGCTGCTCCGAGCCATGAAGAAATCCTACACCATCAGTGCCGCCTCCGTGCAGGATGCGATTAACCTGTTGGTGTCTCTGGGTCAAATCAGGTCTCTGCTGTCAGTACGCATGGGCAAGGAAGAGGAGAAACTCATGATTGATGGACTCGGGTAAGAACGTTTGTCACCATAAACGCAGTGACGTCGAGATAATAGACTCTCCTATACAATTGTTCCTCCCTGCATGTTGTTCCTTAGATAGGTTTCCGTAATCAGGCAGTATTTCAAATGTGCTTTGTTTTGCCCCAAAAAGAAGGGACGCACAATACATCATAACCTTATAAGCTTCACACATCACCCGCCTGTGTTCCAGAGACATCATGAACAACAAGGTTTTCTACCAACACCCCAACTTAATGAGAGTGCTGGGCATGCACGAGACCGTCATGGAGGTCATGGTCAACGTGCTGGGAGGAGACAAGTCACAGGTACGAAGGCATGACCTTCAGAGTTAGAGCTATGACTTTCTGTATTAGCTGTGGTCAGTACAACCCGCTGCTGTCATGTAAAGTCAAGGTCCACTTACTTTACATACTTACTGTCCATGCTGATGTAAAAGTTCAAAAGTTTTAAGTGAATTTAACCCTTGCCAATGTCAAACTTTAGTGTGTTTACAAGAAAGGTCCACTGGACACCTTTTAAGGAACAGTTCCAATATATGTTCTTGGACCATAATTTCCTCCCCTCAAAAAAATCCTACTCCCAAGTTAGTAAAATCTGATGACCGGAGAAGTGTCAGGGTGTAATCATACAGTATTCAACATCACTGAAATCTTACTTTCAGACAAATCTGTCACTTTGAAATCACTAGAAGTCAGATTTGCTTAATTTTAACCATTCTTTAGATGTGAGGATCATGGACACACACGTTTCAGTTTCTGATTTAGATCCACTGAGAACATTTAGAATTGATTTTAAGGTACACGAAGACCTCAAGGGGCTAGGACCCAGAACGCTTTGGACTATTTGATTGAAAAGCTTTGACAGAGGCTTTTTATGCTTAATAGGTTGTTTACTGATCTCACGAAAACAAATTTAATCCTAAGAAGATGAAGTAAGCCAAGAACAACAACTTAATACCCAAAAAAACCACAGGGGTAATGGAGAGGGCAGAGGAGTAAACTAGGCCTGTGAGGGCATGAGAGGGGTAAGAAGGAGGCCTCTCAATCCTGTCCTTTTTGGGCAGTGCTGACAGAAGCTGGAAGAGACGGTTGTGATTTAATGCCGCGGCCGGTGCCAAGCATGAATTGAACCTCAGACATAAAGACCTCAGGGAAACATTCAGGCCTTCACATTTGACTCTGGTAGTCTGATCACGCAGCCTCAGACATAAATTCCAGACCAGTTTACTGCCACTTGATATGTGCCCTTCACTTACTGTGGCCATATAAAGTGGCAGCACCACAGCTTGTAAGTGTTGATCAGGTTTGCAATATTTTCTCCTTGATTATTTCAGGTGTTTTTAAGCCACAGCATAGTTTAACTTTGTACCATGATTTTAGTTGAGGAATGGATTTTCTAGTCGTGTCCTTGCAAAATCAAGAACAACAATTCTGTAATATATAATTAAACCTGCAGTGTGTAACTTTTGTCTCCCCCCTCTGGCAATAAGAGTAATTACACAAACACTGTCTGAGTCCACAGGCTCTGCCTTAGCCTCTGTAGCTCCTTGTCTGTACCTGTGCCTTCTCTGTCACTACGGTTGCCCCCCCCCCCCCCCTTCAATCATCTCTGGTTGACATGAAACACATTTTAAAATCTGGTCTGCTATGAAATACAGACAGATTTATCCTCGTGTGACAGACTTTAATTTATTTGTGAAAATCCAGCACCCCGCTTTAATGTTAACACACTTTAAAATAACAACTTTTTAAAATAGGTTCTGTAGTTTCAACCCAGTAATTAAATCTTAATTCCCATTTGTACACAGCATTACCACACAGACAGCATTAGTATTGAGTAACTTTTTATGAGGCTTAAACACATTAAAAAAAAATGTGAAATTGTCTTGGCTGCCAGAAAAAAAACTATGATGCGTTTGCTTTTAGAAGTGGAGACATTTGGCAGCATTGAAAATTTAAGAGTTAGGACAACTTGTGTGGTGTTTGTGTGTGTGTGTTCTGTGCTGTGCTTACTTACAGAGTGTAATTTGCCAGAGGTAAGATGAGGATTCCCCTCCCTGTGGTATCTATTCATTCTTCTGGCAATTTACTTTCATCTCCGCTGAGGAAAAAAATTACTTTGCTCTTAGATTTACGCTCAGCCTGAACCTTAGACTGAACCCATGCCAGAACTTACAAAAATAAGGATTACACAGAGGTAACAGCATTATATGCAAAGGCACTTGAAAGTGAAATGATTTTCCAGTTGTGTTCTGAACAGAAAATGAATTTTATTTATTGACGACACTTCTGTGCCTTTATCAGAGCCAAACGTATACGACTCTGCATCCTCCAGACGTATCAAAATAGATAAAAATCCACCTGCGCTGGGGAAAGGTTAGATATCATCTTCAAAAATGTTTTCTTGTCTCTCCTAACAACGTCAGCTTGGGTCATGCGGAGAATATTTCTTCTCCAAAATATATTTCTATTTATTTATGTAAGTTTCCCCTCATGTTAAAACCTGATGGTCTAAGCTCTTGTCTCCATCAAACAGAAATGGGAGGAAGAATCAGGCTTGGAGTTGTCTGGAGATGAATGGAATAATATATGAGGCAGCCAGGTTAAGGCTACCAGCTCAACGTCCTGCAGAGAACATAATATCATATTTTGTAAGTCCAACGGGCTTATCAGGCACAGGATGAATGCTGGAAGCAGTGGGGTCAGAACATGGCTGAACACTGTCATATTTTTGGACTTGTCCTGTGATTTTGTCAGATTGCTGAGAGGGTGCTAAAGAATAGAAATCTACTGTCACATTATTCTTTGACAAAACCCCAGATAAATTCATGACTCAAGAAGAACATGTGCTTAACATGTTCTCAGCTTCTAGAAAACAGCCATCAAACAGACCGTCCAACAAAGAATGACTGGACTACATTTATCAACACAAACTGTATGGAGAAACTGATCTTTACCTTAAGACTACAATATGATCAATATGTAAAATACTGCAGAACGGACTGTGTGGGTATCAGATGTAACACATAGCATATATCAATGATAGACCTATTTTCTGTCCAAGTTAACATTTGTGTTTTCATTTTTGTCCGCAGGAGATCGCTTTCCCCAAGATGGTGGCCAGCTGTTGTCGTTTCTTGTGCTACTTCTGTCGCATTAGCCGCCAGAACCAGAAAGCCATGTTTGACCACCTGAGCTACCTGCTGGAGAACAGCAGTGTCGGCCTGGGTAAGCACTGGAACAATGTTAGACGCTGTCCTCCCCTTTGGAAGATGAGATGCTGAGAGAGAGTTAGAGGGTAGAGCGGAAGAGAGAAATCCTTGGAGAATAAGTGAAAGTGATTGCTTGACATTTTGAATTTCTTCCAGTGTTTACCACACAGCAGGAACTGCAAAATTGACAATTTACTGCCTCCGAAATGATGCAAAAATGTTCACCGAAAGCAATAGGTGCCACTTGGCTGGAAGAGTTTTTCGGCTAATTGAAGTGTGACACCTTATGCCAGGGTATCAGTTTGAGAGTGAAAGGGCCAGAGAAGCTGATAGAGGGAATAATGGCAGAAAGGGAGGCAGGAAAATGAGGGACGGGGTCATTTAGACATGCAGGGCAGGACTGATGAGTCACTGGGCTCTGGCTGCTACTGCTGCTCTTGTAAACTAAAAGCAACTGCCTGTGAAAGAAAAGAAAGAGCGGTTCACATGGTGCGGAGAGGACAGATGAATGCAAACACACCCGTTTATTAAGCCCAGCATGAAGCATTTGCTTACTGATAAGTCACATACGTCATTGTGAGTAAATGTTTATTTCAGAGCTAATTGTGTCAAATGATGACAGTAAGTCCGCCTGCATGAAGGGCATATTTACAACTACAGACCAATTACTGTCTGTTTTTGTAATAAACATTGCCCTGCGGTTGCCTGCACATTTTTAAAAAAAGGTTTTCAAATTATGTGCCCAACGGGAGTGTAAGCATTTATGTAGGCATGGAGTCGCAGAGGATTCATCAGTTTCTATGACTGCTGTGATCAAACTTCTTGATTCAGTCATTGTGGGAGACAGGAGACACAGATGTCCACTAAAAGTGACACATTCGTCTATGAAATGCTCTTTTCATATGAAGTAATTTTTTTAATAGTTTCCTGAAAATTTTCATTACATGTTCAGTAAGTATGTATGTAAGAGTAAGGAAATGTCTGTCAGAGGTGATGTTTTGTTTTCCTTTAACAATAAATGTCATCAAAAATCAGTTTGTCGTGTGTACTAAGACATCAGCCCTTGTTTAAAGGTCAGATGTTGACTTGAACTGATCTCATTAATGCCTAAACACGACCTCCTCCTCTGGACTGCAAGAGGGAGAAAAGAGAATATCACAAGAGCACATGATGATAGACTGCCCCCTGTTGTTTAGTACTGAACTGATGTAAAGTTAGCTCTGCTGTGTGTGTGTCTGTGTGTGTCTTTTCAGCCTCTGAAGCAATGCGGGGCTCCACTCCGCTGGATGTTGCAGCATCTTCAGTGATGGACAACAACGGCCTGGCTCTGGCCCTGGTGGAGCCCGATCTGGAGAAGGTTCATTACTTCAGCACTCAAGCGAAAACATGTTTGACTGCAGCCAAATGACTGAGGCTGAAATTTGCTGTAATCGCAATTGTGGGTTGAAGTTTGCACAGAAAGCTCATTTAAATGCCACAACTGGACCATAAAGCCACGCAGCCAGTGGTTTGAGGCTGATTAGATTACCCACCAGTGTTATTCTCTTAGCTATGACCCGAGAATGAAGCAGTCACACGATACTTACTTGAGTGTTAAATATCTTTTCAGCCACTGTAAAATAGTGAATATGAATCAGTGAAATGTAACATGCTGAGCTGAGAGGACGGGATTCTTTTGTAGTGAGGGTACATTTAGTTTTGCATAGGTTAAGTGAATTTTTATGACTAACAGCTGAGATGATTTCTCATTAAAACTCCTCACTGCTCTGTCGTGGTGAAATTGAGTGAGATGGAGATAGAAACCTCATGCCACTCAGGTTTTCTCGGAGAAGAATGACGTACCGTTTTGTGCCGTTTGAACAAGCTTGCTCAGCAAATGCTTTCAAGCTGTCACTGTTACTGACCGTGACAGTCAAGAAGACAGAGTGTGCCATTATAATCCCCAGGAGTGAAACAGGAGTGTGTGCGTGTGCATGCGTGTGTGTAGGTGGTGACATACCTGGCAGGCTGTGGTCTTCAGAGTTGTGCCATGCTGGTTGCTAAGGGATACCCGGACCTCGGCTGGAACCCCATAGAGGGAGAGCGTTACCTGTCCTTCCTGAGGTTCGCTGTCTTCTGCAACGGTATGTCAACTTTCACACTGGGCATAAACAGCGTTAGTCAGCTTTCCCTGGATAAAAGTGGAATAGTCGTTCGGGGGGGGGGGCGGGGGGCACAACTTATAATTCGGATAATTCAGATCGTCTCCTATCTGTTGCCCCGCTGTGTTTGCATTCCAGGTGAGAGTGTGGAGGAAAACGCCAACGTGGTGGTGAAGCTGCTGATCAGACGCCCGGAGTGTTTTGGCCCCGCCCTGAGGGGAGAGGGAGGTCAGGGTCTGCTGGCCGGCATGAAAGAGGCCATCAAGATTTCAGAGGATCCTGCCCTGGACCTGCCCAAAACCCCAGCTGGAGTCACCACTGGGTAGGAATCCACGCCAGTTTCTTACATTATTTAGTCTGTGAATCAGCATTTAGTTCATCATGATACACTACGAACTCACTGAGTGGCTCGAAATCGGTCGCTGGTGATAAAGTCTCCCATTATCTGTGTCTTCATGTTGAACCGGCACATTTAATCAAATTTGCCCGGGCATTTCTGAGCGCTGCTAAAACAGCATTACTCTTAGTTAATACACTTTTTAATAGTGCTGCATCAGTATGGATATGATATATTGGTCATTCACATTACTGGGAAGAGATCGTAGTTTACCTCTGTGCAGTTTAATGCTCTCAGTTTGAACGTGAAGTTTTATCATCTGCTTGAATTGTTTCACTTAAAGGTCCAAATCAGGAAAATCATCATAGCCTCTCTTTATTTAACTACTGCCCAGCGTCCCTGTTATTGAACCAGATTACTTAGGATTGATTTTCCCCCTCCCGCGTATAAAAATATATGACTGACTTTAACTTGTTGCAATCTGCCCTGTCCTGTCTTTTTCAAGATACAATACGTATTTTTGGAAACTTCCTGAGCGTCTGCTGTGAACAGATGAAGTTACTCATGCAATTATTTCATGTTTTAAGAAAATTTTGAATGTGAAAATGTGAACTATTGAATATGATACATGTTAAAACTTATACTTGGTACAGAGATGCTTGACTTTTTAGAGGGTTAAGAGAAACAAATGTAGTAGCCTTGACATTGATCAAAGCTGTGGCCCGTGTGTAGAGAGTGTTGGTGCCTGCCAGCTCACATTAGTATGCGAATGCTGTAATACACTGGCTGCATTTTAATGGGGAAGGTTATTATTGCATGAGGAGGGGAGGGGGATTGGGAAGCGGGTTAAGATCAATTCGTATAACATAGTGGCCTGTAAGGAGATCATGCGATATGCCAAAACATTATTATGAATGCACTGTTAGAAATTTCCCATCTCTTGCTCCTGTGGTGCCCGTTTTCCTCTCAGACTACCTTGTAGAACCTGTGAGTATATGGTTCCAGATTTTCTGAGTACGAGGGACAGTTTTGCAGTATCCCAAAATATGTTGTCACAGAGACAGAGTGGTGTGTGTTTGTGTTTGTGTGTTTCAGGTCTGGCGAGGAAGAAGGAGAAGTTATTCACATGGGCAACGCCATCATGTCCTTCTACTCAGCTCTTATTGATCTGCTGGGACGCTGTGCTCCAGAGATGCATGTGAGGCTCTCCGCAACAACCTGAGCTGAGGAGTAACACACTGAGCAGTAACCACATCCGGTGTAGGGGTATCCTGTAGAACAGCTTCATGATGAGCCTTACAATGTCAGATTTCTGAAAAGAATAAAAAAGTACACTGTGAATTGGGTTCCTTCACAAGCAATATTTCCTCCTACACATTCATCAAATTCTTGTTGTCATAGCCTTAATAAATGCTTTTCATCGTACAGAGACTTACTTTCAGATCACTGTCACGAACTAGTGAGCAGCATATTTCCTATTTGTGTCCCTTACAGCTGATCAATGCGGGTAAAGGTGAGGCGCTGCGTATCCGGGCCATCTTGCGCTCTCTGGTTCCCACTATGGACCTGGTGGGCATCATCAGCATCCCCCTCAAAATGCCTGTGGTTAATAAAGGTACGTTGGCCTTGGTGGGTGTCGTCCTATTTGTTTGCTACATGAAGTCGTGCAGATGGCGATGGTTGTAAAGCGACAGATAAATGACAGTAAAAACAGCTGAACCAGGTGCAGCAACACAAACAAGCCTGAAAATGTAGTGGGAGATAAAAAAAAAACTCATACAGCAGCCAAAAGTGACACAGAAACGTATCCAACAGACTGAAATACGGTGTTTGGACTGGATTGTTCTCACACACACAGCATTCTGATCAAGCATTTTAATTCAAACTGTGCGTACAAACAGTACACATACTACAGTATATCACCATCACACTCTCTCTGCTGCCTGCTGAAGTAACATGCCACATTACTTTACTGCCCAGAGACCTGAAAAAAAGATGATTTGGCTGCAGCACAGGCTACAGTAAGTCACACTGCCGCATCAAGGCACCTGAAATAATTTCATGTCTCTGCAGTCTGAAAATCATCTCAGCTCTGCCAGCTGGCGGTACATCATGTAAATAACTGTGTCACACCGTCCACGCTTCAGGAGTGAACAGCCTTTCTTTTCTGTCTGAGTTCGTACCGTGGTGGAAATTTGTGTCTACAAGGTGTTCGTAGTACCTTTGCAGTTAAAAATAGAGCTTTCGTCAGCAGCGGTCACATGAGAAAATTAACTTCATATCCAGTTTTTCTTTGTGACATTTTCGAACAAGAAAGCGAGATTTTGCTTGTGTAATAAGCTTTGACATGCCTGGATTATCATGCCTGGAATTACAAACACTGACAATCACTTACTGTTTGTTTCTATGTATTTTGGTAATAAAATATGCTTCACTGGATACTGTTTTTTTTTTTACTAAGCTCGTTTGTTCCTCTTTGTCCTTCGTTTCCCTCCCTCTCCTGGATTCTCTATGTACTCCCCAACATCCTTTTATTTTAAGACAGGTTTTTCCTTCTGCTCCTCCCAAACAAAGTCTTTAATTCCCTTCTCTTTGATAGTCTGGAACACTAGAAAAGTATCAGATTAAATAGAAACAACAAATAGAATGTATGTTTACACAGTGTATACTTCGATAACAACAGCACATGAACCTGAAACCTTTTTTCCCTTCAGATGGCACAGTGACAGAGCCGGACATGTCAGCCTGTTTCTGTCCGGACCATAAGGCCGCCATGGTGCTCTTCCTGGAGCGAGTGTACGGCATCGAGGACCAGACCTTCCTGCTCCACATGTTGGAGGTCGGCTTCCTTCCTGACCTCCGAGCCTCGGCGTCTCTGGACACGGTGAGTGACTGAAAAGTCGAACACCTTTCACCACATATCCCTCGCAACCCTTCAATCTCAAACTCCTTTTTGTTATTACCTCACAAGGCAGCTGGATTCACAAGATGAGGCAATACAAGAATCTGTCAGGCCTCAAATTAGGCGCTTGTGTGTGAACTACAGTGGTTCTGACCAATCAGTGTCCTATGAGGGCCCACTGGCAGCTACGGTCACTTTGTTAATGAAAGAAGAGCAAAGAATGGCACTGAAGATGTTTTTGCTCTTGTCCCGTCTGCTCTCCTACTCAGTCATATGCTACTTTGATATGATTGGTTGAAATTAGCCCATGATAGACAAGATGGCTCATCCAATCACCTGCCAAATATTTTTTGAAAGTGCCTGCCCTTTTCAAAACAGTTTCCACAGATGACTTCCCAGATGGTTCTGTGTAACAAGCCATCTGGTGCGTCGGGTTGATTTTGTTACTCACAAGCTACTAAAACATTCGTGTCCGCAGTGCCTAAAAGAGTCCATTTTAGTTTTTTAAGCTTTCAAAAGTAGAAGTGCTAGCTCCCTTTTTATTATCTTCTCTATCTCTGTTCCCATTACATTTCTAACTGAAATGATATTTCTGCCGTTTACTATCAATTTCAGTGCACACAGTGAAGTTTGGTTTTCCAGTTTGCTCATTAGATGTGTGACCGAGGCAGAAAATCTCAGCAAACATGAACACTGATTGCTCAGCGCAGCAATCAGAACAAAGCCTTGTCAAGACCGTCTCCAAGGTGACAGAAATATTAGCATAATGATAGGTACAATCGTCAGGTGAGAAACATCTGCTCATCCTCGTGAGACTGAGCAGTATAATCAGTATTCAGATTGTCATTTTGAGCTCAGCAGTTTAATACTCTCCACATCGACCGTGAGAGTCACCGCTGAACCACTGTGAGCCCTGCGAGATGTCCTTGTATACTATAAGTTCTAGAATGTGGTGATGTCACAGCATTGTGTGATGTGTCGTTCATGGAACAAACGTCAAACTGAGAGCGAGCAGTGGAAAATTTCATCTTTCATCTGTGACTCTTAAAACTCTGAATGTTCCCCTTAACCCGCGAGCAATGCAGTCTGAAATGCAAATAAAATATAAAAGTAAAGTTAACCCCTGTGATTAATGTAGTTGGTGTTGTTCAGTTCATATATATGTGGTTGCAGTGTCTCCTCTACAAGTAATGGCTTTTGCATTAAGTCATCAGTCATTCCTTCAGTCAGAAGAGTTTCTGTCAGATTGTTCTCCTATTGCAACTTCATTTGCATACATATGGTAAACTGCAGCATCACCAGCTCCACCTGTCACCCACAAAAAGTCAAATTTATATGTGAGAGCATACAGGAATCATTTAAAAACCTATTTCTATTCAGTCTATGCTTTTCTCAATCCTCACTGAATGATTAAAACGATTTCCAGCTGTGACATCAGGGAAAATTACATTTCCTCAACTCCTCTTTCATTTACTGTCTACCTGATAACCCCATCTTTTTGCTGTTGCCAGGAGCCCATATTCCAACTTTCTATTAAATCTTGACATGTGGAGACTGTACTGTGCCTCTCTATCCCTCAGATTCATGTATTGTTCTCTGACCCACAGGAGGTGTTAAGCACCACTGAGACGGCGTTGGCCATGAACAGGTACATCGGCTCGGCCCTGCTGCCTCTGCTGACCCGCTGTGCCGCTCTCTTTGCCGGTACGGAGCACTACACCCAGCTGATTGACTCCACGCTGCAGACCATCTACCGGCTGTCCAAAGGCCGCTCACTCACCAAAGCCCAAAGGGATGCCATCGAGGAGTGCCTGTTGGCTATCTGCAAGTAAGTAAGGCCTGCTGAGCTTTTTTCAGACTCAGCTGAGTGGAAACATTGAAGGGGAGCTGGAGATTTACGGCGGCTGCACCGTGTTATGTTTCAAACAATGCTACTGTCCAGTGGCTTGTCTCAGGCTTGAGTGCAACACATATTGAACAGCCCTCTGTTCCACTTCAGTAGGTTTGTTCACCACAAATCACAAACTGCAGGAAACAACAACATTAAGACACAAGGTCAAAAGGGCAAAAGTACCAGGGGCCTGATTTAACTTGTAGACTCAAATGATATGATACAGTATTGTGTATACCCCGTGAATGGAGAGCATTTGTTCTTAGGAACTCATACAACTTTTATGTAATGTGATTATTTTGTCTAATGAATTAGCCCTGCATCTTTCTATTATGGGACATAGATGTTTAAGATTGTGTGTTTAAGTGTGTGTGTGTGTGTGTGTGTTGAATCTGCTTCTTTATTTAATCAAACTCAATATCAAGGGAGTCTCTACTCACTGCGTCTGTGTTTTTATGTTTAAATAATGTCGTTCTCATACCTCACAGGCATCTGCGTCCCTCCATGATGCAGCAGCTGCTCAGACGGCTGGTGTTCGACGTTCCCATGCTCACTGAATACTGCAAGATACCAATCCGGGTGAGACATTGGACTGAATAAATCAAGCACTTCTCTGCTTGATTTATTAGTTGAAAGAGTTATGGGATAATTATGGCAAGCTATCAGAGGCATCCCTTACCCATTTATACACCGCACTTGCTGTGTGTAACCTCCACACATGATACATCATGCATTTTAACCTATATACATACAATACAGTATAATGTCGATTTTGTGCTGTGAAACAGTAAAAACCTTACTTATGGGTAATTGATGTACAACAATATTTAATACATTTGGACTGAAATGATTGTGTTTTCTGATGTCTCTGATCTCTAGCTTCTGACCAACCACTATGAGCAGAACTGGAAGTACTACTGCCTGCCTTCTGGTATGGCCAGCTTTGGCATAGCCTCTGAGGAGGAGCTCCTCTTAACCAAGAAACTCTTCTGGGGAATCTTTGACTCGATTTCTCACAAGGTACAACCAGAAGCTATGTCTGATAGAATATTCAAGGTACGACAGTATCCCTGTGGACGAGGAGATTATTTATGATTTTGGAAAGCTGTGATATCTCTCTGTATTTTCTTAATCTATTCTTCTTCTTGCTTGTTTTCTATCTCTGAGAATAGATCAGAAATGTAATCAAAGACGACACAATATTTCCCTTAAAGCCCTCTCTGTTGCAAAACAACATTTTTAGTTTGTTTGTGTTTGCTCTCATAAAGCCTTCCTGTGTTTGCTGCTGTTTTTATACTCTGTTGTCAGAAAATCTTGAGGTTTCAACACCTTAGTGTGGCTCTCGTAAGAGAAAAGTTCTCTGGAGTCAGAGGTAATGAAGTGAAAGCTCAATGAAGTGCTTGTGAGCAGTGCAGCTGAGGCAAAACCAAAACAGATGAATCATTTATCAGTTTGTGACAGGCCATCGCTTGCTGCAGACTTCTCCAGCTCTCTGTCGTTCATGTTGCTTCCTTCTCTTTTTCTCTCCCCAACTTTGCTCTGCTCTCCCTGTCCGTCTAATAGCTAAGCACACTTGTCCTCATTGCAGAGAAAATGGTGAGAAACCCAATTTGTGACCTGGCTTCTGCTGTGTCTGTCTTTCCTGCAGAAGTATGATGCGGAACTTTTCAAAATGGCCACGTCATGCCTGTGTGCCATCGCTGGAGCCCTGCCTCCCGACTTTGTGGATACCAGTCTTGGAGCAACACTGGAGAAACAGGCGTCAGTAGATGCACAGGGCAACTTTGATCCCAAACCCATCAAGACTGCCAAGTGAGTGGTCTGAAGATTTGACTTTGAATGTTGAAATGCAGCTAACATCTAAAACTGCCAAACTGCTTTTGCCAATGTTAGCTTTTTGTTTGGGATTTCAAAATGAAATGAAATAAATAATTTAACATCATCTCCACTTTGTAGCATCTCCCTTCCTGAAAAACTTGAGTACATTGCCAACAAATATGCAGAGCATTCCCATGACAAGTGGTCCTCGGAGAAGGTTAGTCCCTGTCCCTTCCTCCCCTCCTTTCATTCGTCTTCATCTCTCAGATAAGTCTCAGCGCAAAGTGCTGGGAAATAAATTGTGTCAATTTTATTCTGTATTGTCTGGTACAATAGCAGGCCTGGCCACAGTGTATTAGTTTTATACTGCTGTGTTTGCGTACCTGAAATGCAGCATACTACATGGCCCACAATAAGCTGTTTTTGCAGGTGTCAGCAGGTTGGAAACATGGAGACAGTCTGGATGAGCATGCCAAGTCCCATCCACTGCTGAAGGCTTACAAAGCTCTGAGTGAGAAGGTACGTGCACACTGGAACACACCGCTGCTGCTAAGCTTTAACTGCTGATCGTTTTTCAAATATAAGTTGCATATATATTTTTTAATGAAAGGGATGTTTCAGCTTTTACAAGTATATCAGTTTTCTCAGTGGCAAAGCCAAAGACCGAAGTGATTGTGTTGGTTGCATTAAGGTGAAAAACCGGTGTCCAGTGTTTTCTTAATGTTTGAAAACTTGACTGGCAAGGAAGTCAAAAATATATATTTATGATTTTATTTTCTCTGCTTGCCCTGCGTACACGTAAGGAAGGCGAGTTAAGTGTTTTTTCTGACTTCGAACGCACATAAACATCAAACTCCATAAGTGACTGTCACACTTCTGTGTGCTTTCAATATGTAGGAGAGAGAAACATACCGCTGGCCAGTCAGGGAGTCCCTGAAGAGCATGCTGGCTATGGGCTGGAACATTGAGAGGACCAAGGAGGGAGAAGCCATGTTCCAACAACGAGAGAGCGAAAAACAACGAAAGACATCTGATTTCCAGGTGAAACCTCGTGATGTATGATCCACTTAGTGTGGTAAAACGCTTCATTACAAATTTACAAGATTCTCCTTTCTCTTAAAGTTTTCTTTCTCCTCTGTGTTGTAGCTGCAGCTTTTGCTGTGGTGTTTTAGCAGAGATAATTTGTAGGGCCCCATTAAAAGATTAAATGGGAGGATCACTCCCTCATACACACAAAGCTAATGGCTTGTATCAGTAATGGTATTGCCTTATTGTCTGACTTCATTTATCATAGAAATGCTTTTTTCAGTTGTTATTGAAGTCACTGAAGAGTATGAATGCCGCCAGAGACTAAGAAGTAGCTGATCCAGTTTGAAGTCAGTCAGTGGTAAAACTGCTTACAGACAACTTTGCCTTCACATTTTGTATCACTGTAAAAATAATAATTCATTTCTGGAAGTATTTTGTTTCTGGCAGAAAGTGCGTTTGCTGCTAAATCGACTAATGTTGCATCCTGTTGGTCAAGTTCCCTTTCAGTATCCATCAGATATGTGAAGAATAGATGTGTCATGACGGTCATATCATGGAGTTAGTCTGTAGAAATGTTGCATAAACACAAATGCATATGGAACTTTGTGTAGAGACTTGATATTTCTGAACTATAAAGGCAGTAGTGGTATTATGTACACCATGAACATCCATTGAATTATCTGAATACGGTATGTCTCTTTAAAGCACAGCAGAGAATAATATTAAGGCAGTGCTGTAACATCATGTTTAAGTTTGTGCAGGTGCACCTGTTCTGTCTTTTAAAGCATGCTGGTAACATATAGAACACAGCATTTTTACAGGAAAGAGCCACCAAAGTGTTTAGAACTGCAAATATAAAAGCTGTGAGATAGATATCCTGTGAATCACAGCTGGGCGGTGTCATCTGCCAGGTGGTAGCTGGCGGGGAGTCAAGGATACATCGACTTTAAAGGGAAATGTTGTGGAGTTTATTGTTTTCTTCTTCTTCTTGTGTTGTCTCTTTCTGACTTTTTTAGGTTAATGGATTCAGTCCTGCTCCCATGGACTTGCACAACGTCACTTTGTCTAGAGAGTTGCAGGTTTGTTTTGTTTGACTTTGGATAATTGTTGTTATAATAAATGATTGTTGTAATGAGTTGCTACACATGCAGTGCAGCGTGAGAATTGTCTTTGCATTTTTACTGCATCTGCAGGGCATGGTGGAGGTAGTTGCAGAAAACTACCACAACATCTGGGCCAAGAAGAAGAAGAGCGAACTTGTTAGCAAAGGTGTGTAAAAGTGCAGTTCGTCTCATCCTGGGAGGGTGAATGATTTTGAGCTGTGGTAATTCTGACAAGGAAACCGTGTAAGATGCATGTGAACTGATTTTTGGATTTGATTTGACTTGACAGGAGGAGGGACCCACTCGCTGCTGGTTCCCTATGACACCCTGACAGCTAAAGAGAAGTACAGAGACAGAGAGAAGGCCCAGGAGCTGTTCAAGTTCCTGCAGATCAGTGGCTATGTCGTCACAAGGTTAACCTCCTCCCACTCCACTTTAGCCCTCATTGAAGAAATAAGTAAAACTGATAAGCATGATGTTTTTTCTTCATATTGACAGATTTGGCTTTTGGTAACATATTATGTCATTTGTGATCCTTTCAACTGACAGAGGTCTGAAGGACATGGAGCAGGACTCGTCATCCATGGAGAAGCGTTTCTCCTACAAGTTCCTCAAAAGGCTGCTGAAGTACGTCGACTCTGCCCAGGAGTTCATCGCTCATCTCGGTGAGTGTGTGGCATTTTAAACTCAGGTACGCTGAGTGCTATCAGGTGCTTTTCATTGATTCAGACCTGACCTTGCCACTCATGTTTGTTGTTAATCCAGAGGCTATGGCCACTAGTGGGAAGACGGACAAATCACCTCATGACCAGGAAATCAAGTTCTTTGCCAAGGTCTGGAAGTCCATTAACACGTCACAATGATGAGTTTACTTAACGTCATTGAGGTTTTTATCTTACAGCTGCATTTCTTCTCTCCAGGTGCTGCTTCCTCTGATAGATCAAACTTTCAAGAACCACTGTCTCTACTTCCTGTCCACACCCAGCAAGAACCTGAGCAGCTGTGGCTGTGCCTCTAACAAAGAGAAGGAGATGGTCACCAGGTACTAGCAGAAGCAATCTGTGCGATCAGTCAGGTTTTTGCTGTTCAGAGGTTTTAACCGTCAGGGAAGTCCTCCCTTTTATCTCAGTGGAAACAGTGCAGATTTTCTCATCTTTTCGTCTTTCCTTGCCTACTTTGCTTTTTTCAGCTCTTCTTTGTTCTCTCTGAAGCTTTTTGTTCAATTCTTTTCTCACCATCTTTCTTTCCCAGCCTGTTCTGTAAGCTGGCAGCTCTTGTCAGACACAGGATTTCTCTCTTTGGTAAGGTTTGCATTGCCTCTCTCTGTATGCTTGTGTGCCTCTTGCTTTGAAGCTCTTTCTGCATCTATAGTAATGTTTTTCTCACAGGAAGTGACTCTGCAATGATGGTGAGCTGCCTGCACATCCTCACTCATTCACTGGACACCAGGTAAGCACACATTGCCGTCTGTACATGCTCGGTGATCCATTTAACAACAGTTAAGTCTTGTGCATGTGCGTTAGCCCTTGTTTTCCCTCCCCTCTCTCAGAACAGTCATGAAGTCTGGCGCAGAGCTAGTCAAAGTCGCGTTCCGGGCTTTCTTTGAGAATGCATCGGAGGACCTGGAGAAGCTGCTGGAGATGCTAAAACTGGGGAAGTTCATGCAGTCCCGTGCCCAGATGAAGAGCGTCAGCCAGAGCATCAACTACGTGACTGTGGCGCTGCTGCCCATCCTCACTGCTCTGTTTGAGCACATCAAGACACATGATTTTGGAGTGGACCTGCTGTGTGAGTCTGTATTTCCATACCCACCATTTTCACTTACGTAGTCCGCACCGTGAGTTCACCTGGTCTCCAGATGCCCATTGTGTGCAGAGTTCCTACACGTACACAGTAGAGACACACCAACCATAGATAGATGTGTGCTTGATAGATGTTTTTGTTTGTTGCAGTGGACGATGTGCAGCTGTCCTGCTACCGAATCTTGACCTGTTTCTACTCTCTGGGAACAGGGAAGAACATCTTTGTGGAGAGGTAACATTTCTTAAACCAGGTTGCAGGATGTGAAACGGCTTTTGGTTCTGCACATATATTTGATCATTAAATTTTAGGAACCTTTCCAAATGCTTGCTATTATTTGTATGATGATTTTGAGAATTGGTGTCAAGGAACTGTGAAATAGCAATTCATAAACTACATCGTGCTTGCCGCTGTTAATTAGGATACGGCTTTTTGAGTCACTCTGTTAATGATAAATGGTGTGACTTGTGGAATGATTTATGGTACCTCATGTAGTCTAATTAAAAAATCTATTATGACATGTATGCCACAGTTTCTGTGACACATTATGTGTTACAAAATGTGCAAAAGACAGATGTTTGGACTCTGGCCAGACAGGATAATGATCATATTTTATGAAATCTATTAAAAAAGAAAAAATTACATGACCCAGGGGAGAGGACACAACAGAAACAGTCTGTGCTGTGAAATGTCCTTCATTAAAACCACAATTCTGTGGCGTTAATCCCTGACTGGCTTTTACACGCCAATAAAACTTCCTAAAACTGTTGTGGAAAAGACAGTTTCCCACCTTGACCTCACTCGAGCTCTAAAATATCCTGTAAAAAAGTTTGCCAACAACCTTTCCTGAGCTTTCACGTCTGAATTCATCCTGACACCACCGTGTTTGTGTTTTTGTATGTTGCAGCAGTTTATTTTTGGTGTACCGATTTTTTCCTCACATTGTATGTCACGTGTTGACCTGCAGGCATCTTCCAGCGCTGGGGGAGAGCCTGGCGACCCTGGTCGGTGCCATGCCTGTGGCGTTCCTGGAGCCCGACCTAAACGCCCACAACCGGCTGTCTGTCTTCAACACCAAGACCCCCCGAGAGAGAGCCAGTGAGCGTCCAGCTGATATATCTGAAATGAGCACATCATTTCAGACTTTTTAAAATGTCGTCTTTGTGTTTTGCTTTCCTAGTCCTCAGTATGCCCGACACGGTGGAGGAGATGTGTCCAGAGATGCCTCGTCTCGACAGACTGCTGAAAGATGTGAACGATGTCTCGGAGTCTGGTGCTCGCTACAGCGACATGCCGCAGGTCTGAAGGGCAGATGAGATATTTGAATGTATACAGCTGCATTTTTGAAGCTTTTGATCCCACACCAACTTCATTACTTATGCCACTGAGTTGCACCTCGGGTAGCATCCGGTGGGACTAAAAGTCAGGATATCTCTATTAATTTTGACCTTACTTTTTTTAGTATTAGAATGGCTGGTGTACCCCTTTAATGAATGTTTTATTTTGTTTATTTATTATTTATTATTACTCATTACTTATTTAAGAAGATATCATTTTAACTTTGCAGTGAGTGCTGAATATTTTATTCCAGTATAACATTTTGAAGTGATGTCCTTCATTTAAAACATTTATTAACAACTTTAAGCAGTTTACAGACACAATTAACTGAAGTTGGAGTGTATAACTACAGGAACACAAAACTCCATTGGTCATTAATTTGTAGATGTAGCCAGTGGGTTTCACACTGTGATAATCCTCTGATGTTCCACACAGCAACAAAAATTTCACAGAGCTGAGTGTCAGACTGTTACTAGACATTATCAGTGTGTGTTACACCCATCGAGAAAACTACAGAACATTACAGACTGATCCGTTCCTCATGACCTCTTCTGTCATCATACCTTCAGCCCAACCAGACATTTCACCTTTGGCCTATCTCCTGCAGGTCATTGAGGTGATCCTCCCCATGCTGTGTAACTATCTGTCCTACTGGTGGGAGGAAGGCCCGGAGAACTCGCCTCCAGGTGCCCAGTGCTGCACTATGGTGACCTCTGAACACCTCAGCATCATCCTGGGAAACATCCTCAAGATCCTCAACAACAACCTGGGCATCGATGACGCTCCCTGGATGAAGAGGATTGCAGGTAAGTGTCGAGGGTAGAAACCGCCCTGCTCATCCTTCTTCTCTTTTGGAAAAAAACTGACAAAGGACAGAGTCAAACTTAATGTGGAAGCCCATGTGGAAACCTAGTAGCACAACATTTGCTTTGTCAGTACACATTCCTGAGGCGCTTCCTCACTTTTGAATATTTACAAGCAAGGAAATTAGACAAGGGAAAGAAATCACTCTATGCCCAATATTTAACTATTCTTTGACCAAGATTTCCTGTTTTTGGTGCTACTGTATTTTTGGAGACAAGCATAAAAACCAAATTGTTGATCTAACTTAACAACTAGCTACAACTAAGTGCTAAATATAGTTTGACCGTTGTCACTGTTGACAACAGAGCCGGTCATCTCCAGGGACAGAGGAATGATTTTGATTTCTGTGTTCTCAAAACTTGAAGCGCAAATCCTTCCAGAAACCTGTCTTATTCTTGACAGCATCAGTGTCTCAGTGGCACACGCCCAGAATATATTTTCCGTTGTCTCTGTTTCCAGTCTACTCTCAGCCAATCATCTGCAAGGCAGGAGCCGACCTGCTGAGAACCCACTTCCTGCCCACACTGGACAAACTGAGGAAGAAGACAGTGAAGGTGAGAGCTTGAAATATTCTGTACATGGTATTACAGCAGCACATTGTATGCATTGCTCATCGGTACCTGTGGTTAAAATAGAGTTTTTTGCTGACTCCATCATAACCTGCTGAACCTGCAGTGTATATATGGAGACACATCACCAACAGGGAGTAAAAATACCTCTGTCACTGATGGAGAGAGGACACAGGGAGGAGGTTATTACCGTTGAGTTGGAAGGGGTTGCGTGTGAGAACATGAACACTAATGAACTGATTGCCAGGGATGAGTTGTTGATGTGCTGCAAACGTAGGTTGTGTCTGAAGAGGAGCTGCTGAAGGCCGACAGTAAAGGTGACAACCAGGAGGCCGAGCTGCTCATCCTGGATGAGTTTGCTGTGCTCTGCAGAGACCTCTATGCCTTCTACCCCATGCTCATCCGCTATGTGGACAACAACAGGTACAGTATCAGCAGAGGAAGGACAGTTTTAATGTAAAGGTTTTTGGGGGGGATTTTGATTTGTAAACCTTAGTTTGTTCATTGAACCCTGATTGATTAACTTATAACATTGTCCTGCACATATGGAAAACAACTTAATTTAACTCAATAGAAAGCGTTCGTGGTTGATGGACAGCTTGGTTGTTGTTGTCCATTCCAGGTCCAGGTGGCTGAAGGAGCCGGATGCAGACTCCACTGAGCTCTTCAGGATGGTGGCTGAGATCTTCATCCTCTGGTGCAAATCCCATGTCAGTCTCACATTCAATCTAGCGGTCCTATCACAATAATGGCGTTTGATACCAGGATACTGGTGTTTAGGTTGATTAACCTCCTTTCTTTGTCCTTTGAAACCAGAACTTTAAGCGTGAGGAGCAAAACTTTGTGGTTCAGAATGAGATCAACAATTTGGGCTTCCTGACTGGAGAGGGCAAGACAAAGATGTCCAAGGTAAATATATATGACATACGATCAGGATGGAAACAAAATTACAAAATTAAGGATATTGCTGATGTCACTATCTAGCTAGCTGAAAGAAATACAACAAAGGATATGTCAGGAAAACCATGCAAGACCACGAAAAAGACCAAAACCAACTATTAACTGAATTATTAACAAGTACTGCCTGTTGCATTGGGTCACAGGGTTTTTCATTACGTTGAACATGGGCACTGTAGTTAATATTGACTCAGACAAATGTTCCTGCTATAATAATTACTCACTAAAGCACAAGTGATGCCTGAGTGTCAGTGTCAAAGTGTCAGTTAAGTGAAAACAGGCTTTGAGCAGTTTCTGCCCTTTAGTTTTACAAAGGAACAGTAGCAAGATAACAAATCTCCTGTGTGCTTTAACTTCATATGGATCAAAAGTTGAGCTCTGTAAACCTGAAACGTCATTACCCAGCCAAGAAATCCCCAAGGATTATCGGTCAGTAAAAATCATAATTTGAGCCCCTTTAGATTTGAAATGTTATCGTAGGTTGTATTCAGTTTCGTCAAGGCGACTCGCAGACCTTCGAAGAATAACTCTTTTTCTTTGGAAATGGACCTCTTCATTCTGTCAGACATCTGTCCAGGAGATGGAGCAGAGGACATCTTAGTTCTCTCTGGGTTTAATTTGGACTTACCTCCTGCTCTCCCCTCCATGCTACTGTATGTCAGCGCTTTGGAAAAGCACAGCCTGATGGGAATCCCCACTGCTCGAGTTCCTGCTACTGTATTTCTTTGCTGATGAAAGGAAAAGCCTTACAAGCACTTTCCCTGTGTTTTTAATAGATCCCCCGACATGTGCTGACCACGCCGAATATGTAGATGTGAGACGTTCTACAAATCAACTGTATGACTTCGCGCCTCTTAAATTCAACTCTGCACTGGGGGTTTACGACTCACGCCTTGTCATGCCGATATTTGTTGTAGTAATGTCAGGTCGTATATCTGGATGTTGTCAGTGCGGCTCAACTCGCTGTCACTGTGAGACTTTGTTGTTTATTTGTTTTGGCAGAGCCAGGCACTTTATTTATTTGCACTCTTTGTGGTTTTTTTTGGACACGATTGCTCACAGTGGAGAAAAGGGCTTCAGTTTTTGATCCTGGAGTAGGACTCTGCTTTCTACCTGATTTATGTTGAAGCACTTTGGTTCCAGAGTCTGTGACTCATCTTAATCAGTGGTTTCAAGGTGAAACACGCTTTTTAACTTTTTGGCCCTGACAGCAATAGTCGTTGGAAATTGGATCTCAGATTTGGTGGTTAGATTTGATTTGAGTGCTAAATTGGAAATATTTAAGTTTTTAAAATATTTAAGTTTTTGATGACTTTTGGACCAATTAGTGGAAGTTCTGGCAGGCTATTGTCAGAATGGTAAAAAGGATAGAAACACAGTAAGACAAAATGAGCCACATGAACACGTGAGGAGAGGAGGAAGCCAAATGTTTGACGTCGATGATTTCATAAAGAGGCAGGCGGGAAAAACTTTCAAAAATTCAGGCACTTTTTAGTTATTCGTGGAGAGGATGACAAAGGCCTTTTAGTGAGTGTATGTCATGTATAGTTCTTAAGTGTGCTCACATAATTGCAAACCTGAGCCTTACTTTCAGCTGTGAAATGTAAGTAAGTAAGCCCGTCTCCTTTCTCTCTGCAGTCAGGGGGGGACCAGGAGAGGAAACACAAGCGCCGCCGAGGCGAGTACTACTCCATCCAGACCTCTCTGATTGTAGCTGCCCTGAAGAAGATGCTGCCCATCGGCCTCAACATGTGCACCCCCGGAGACCAGGAGCTCATCTCCCTTGCCAAGATACGCTACAGTCTGGTAAGCAGACTAAAACAGGACCTGGTACAAAGATTTTTAGACCACAAACTAGATTTTGATGTTGATTTTGGTAGAGCCACCTTGACTATGCAGGAGGTCCAGCATGTACTCTTTCTCTGCATGTACTCAGTTATTTTTGGTCTGATTCACTTGCAGATAATTTTAAATGAAGTTGGAAGTTGGACCTCTAAAAAAGTTAATCATTAGAAGTTCCTAGAGTGCAACTTTATAAATCGTGTACCAAAGATTTGTGTACTATCTGTGATCAGAGTGGTGCCTCTTGGCCAAACCTTTGGCTGTAACACACAGCACTGCCTGCAGTCTGTATGGTCTGCTTCACCAGCAAAGAGTTAAAAACATGAAGACAGAATATTGTCCTGATGCAAATTAAAGCCAACTTTATTATACTGCAATGTTTCCCTTCATAGAAAGACACAGATGATGAGGTGAAGGAGCACTTGCGTCAGAATCTCCATCTCCAGGACAAGGTAAGATCATGTTCTCTGTGATCAGAATTCAAGCATTAAGAGCAGTTTTAGTCATATTGATGTATTATTACTGCTGGGATCAATGCTGCTGTTTGTTAATTGGTTTGGTTGTTTACTATGACGTAGTCTGATGACCCAGCGGTGCAGTGGCAGCTGAACCTTTACAAAGACGTGGTGGTGAAGAGCGAGGAGCCCGCAAACCCAGAACACACAGTGGACCGAGTACAGAGCATATCTGCTGCAGTCTTCCACCTGGAGCAGGTAAAAACACAATTCTCGCCCTTATTTATACCCATGTGTCAACAAGGCATCACAGGATATAAAAAAAAAGCCTTTTTTTTTTTTTTTTTTACTTAATTTGAAATTTTCTAAACTAAACACTCAAAGAAGTTACAAGATAAATTGAAAACTGTGATAACATCTTTAATCCTGTACCGCGCTAATGTCACAATCCAGCACACAGCATGCTCACTGTAACGACACAGCTGTTTCCCGCTTTGCCTACGTCACTCCCTCATCCCATAGGTGGAGCAGCCTCTGAGGAATAAGAAGTGTGTGTGGCATAAGCTCCTGTCCAAACAGCGTAAGCGTGCTGTGGTGGCTTGTTTCCGCATGGCTCCACTCTACAACCTACCCAGGTGAGTCTCTTACACCTGTGGCACTTGTGGGACTGATTTACAAGGTCAAGAATTAAATATTGACATCATTTATTAAAAACAACTGTTGTCTCAATCTAACCGTACATAACAAGCTATCACCAAGTAGTCATGGGGGGGTGGGGCATTTTTTTCCTTGACTGTGTGCCCATGTAAACCCCTCTTCACCTCCCTAATGACATTCTCTCCTCTGTGTTGTTTTCTTGCATAACACTACCTCATCCTCCCTCAGATACAAAAATAATAATTACTTCCTGAATGGCTATCGGGAGGTTTGGCTGGAAAGGGCATTCAAAGCCTCCAGCTTTGACCGCCTGTTCTCCCTGCTGACGGTAAAGTGAAACTACAGGGCGAATGCTTCATCTGTTCAACCCCCCCCTTCATCCACCAGGCTGTGGACTGAGCTCTGCCTAGCAGCCAATTGTTTCTGCACTGTTGATTCTGATTGGTCAGCTAGAATGAGCCCAAGAATTGACTGAAACAAACCTATTTGGAAAGTGGAAACACACAGCAAGCTGCAGGCCTTTGTCTCATTTCAGGTGAACCCTGAAGGAGGGAATGAAGAAAGGAAAGAAGAAGAAAGACAGAAAGACAGAAATCTGTTGAATAAATTTTGACTTTCTCCAGTTAGCTGCCAGATTTACAAAACTGCTTGGTTACAGTAATTTAGTGCAGTATAAAAGCTGTCTCATGTTATTTTGCTTCCTGCTCTTATGATGATTTAAAGATTTGTTTTCCATCTGACATTTTGCCACAGGTTGTGCAGTTTTACAACACATCTGTGCATCTTTGTTGTGTAACGTAAATCTCGTAATAGCAAAAAAGGAGTTGTTGTCATAGATCCACTGATTTGTTGGAAAACTGCATATCTCCCCTAAAGTGTGCATGCTCCTCTAATGAATTTATAACCTGATTAAAGTAACTGCAGTTATTTTAGAGACCAAACGTGACCAGTCAGAAGAGCCAGTGGGTCCCACATTGACCAATCACCACCCTGCCTGAAATGCACCTCCTGTAACCCCTTCCTCCCCCTACATCTCTCCTTCCTGTTTCCTCCAAAAACTCACCAGAACCCGCCCTAATGCCACTGTACCTCCCTCCCCACTCCCCTCCATTCCTCCCCACTTCCCCTCACCTCCCCCCTCCCCAGGCATCGCGCTATCAACTTCTTCATCCCGGCCTATCAGAGACTTTGGATAGAGGCAGAGGAGTACTCCTTTGAGGAGAAGCTAGTTCAGGATCTGGCAGTAAGTACTGGGCTCGCCTTGCCCTTGCCCCACGTGCCCTGCGTTGGCACCCCTCTGCCAGTCCTGTCTGCCGAATGCTTCTTTAGCTCCGTGCCCGTCGAGCCTTGGGAGCGCGTCCGGGTGGGGACCTCGCCCAAAGCGCCCAGGGGCCCCCGCTCTAGGCGTGCAAAACCCTTCAAACAGAGATCCATCAGGGGTCAGAGGCTGCATGACCAACTCAGGAGACACAGGGCCAGCTCCAGCGCTCACAGCTCTAGAAAAGCAGGCTATGCCTTTCTGACAGCAGTGGTAAGGAGGGCCTTTCGCTAGGAGTCACTAGCTGTGTGGCTGTCAGATCTGGATCCAACCCATCAGTTGTCTTTTCGCTGTACTCTGTAAGTCTGTAGTGTGAGTGTGAAGGTGACGTTACAGTGCGTTCTGTGGCCGTGACGTCAGTGGCATGCTCGCGTAGTCATGTGAAGATCACCTTTCATATTAGATCTGTGTATGCAGATGTGCAGCAAATTCATCCAGACGCTAAAAGTGTGCCATTGAATGAAGCACAGCCTTAGATACAGATGCTTAAAAATGTGATCATTCACTGTTCTGTTCTTGTTGGAGAAGTCTAGTTTTAGTCTATAAATCTGTCAGATTAGTTTGGACTCTTGGAGATTTGTGTAGTTATGATAGCACCTCTTTGTCAGGCTCCTGTACCGTCAGGATCATTCATGTTCAAAGTCATGCCTGCTTGCATTTGTTTGCTGTAACATGCATGTATTTGAAAAGTGGTTCCAGCGCTGTTCATCATCCTCTTAACTCTCCTCGTCCTGTCCTTTCCATGGATCACCGGGACATGACAAATACTCATCTGCATGCCAGTGCTAGTTGAATGTTACTGACTCATTTCAGTGTTTTTGACAAATGTGTGAATGGGCACAATTGCCAGTGAGTTTGTGGAGATAAAAAAATAAATAAATGGGATGATGTTTCATGAGAGGGATGTTTAGATGAGACTTGGGCTGAGCTCACTGTTCACACCTGTGGACTCCTGCAGAAAACCCCGATGAAAATTGTGGAGGAGGAGGAAGAGGAGGTGGCTGAGGTCCAGCCGGATCCTCTCCACCAACTTATTCTTCACTTCAGCCACAACGCTCTGACAGAGAGAAGGTGAGAGTTAAATAACCAAAGATGAGAGAGAGTTTATGTGCAGTTCTTTCATTTTTCATGATTCTTTTTGTCCGGCTGTGAATGACTGTACAGATGTTGATATGAAATTATTTAGTGGAGATTTATTCAGTGAAGCCGTCGTATTTACATTATGTTTCATGAGGAGAATTGCCTTTGCTCTTGTTGCATATAAAGTATGTTTTTGATAACTTATTGACTTGTTGTGTATCGACACAGTAACACATTGTTATTTGACTTCACTTCTTTTCAGTCATTTGGAAGAAGATCCTTTGTATATTGCATACGCAGACATGATGGCGAAGGTACTGACCTTAAAGTGTTCTTCTGTGTTAATACTTCCGGGAAGACTTGACGTGTGAATAACATGAAAAATGAGCTTTGAATGTTGACCGTTGTGTCTTCAGAGCTGTGCAGAGGACGAGGAGGAAGAAGAGGAGGATGGGAAAGAAAAGACTTTTGAAGTACGCTCTCTTTTGCCAATAACTTTTATCTGATTGTCAAGACTGTTTATATATCACCTGCAAAGAACAGGTACAATAAAATGCATTTTGGCGATGACTGTTTGTGTGTGTTCGTGTGTCCCCTCAGGAAAAAGAGATGGAAAAGCAGAAGATCCTGTATCAGCAGGCGAGGCTGCACGCCCGTGGGGCTGCTGAGATGGTGCTGCAGATGATCAGCGCCAGTAAAGGTAACGATGAGCTGATCGCTCCTTGGCTCAGCGTTTTGCAGGCAGTTTCGAGGAAATGATTCTGTAGCGTTTCTGCTTCTGTCCTCCCGTTAGCTTACATTATCGTTTTTCATCAGGTCGTCTGGGCCCCATGGTGACCTGCACCCTCAAACTGGGAATCTCCATTCTAAACGGAGGCAACGTGCGAGTTCAGCAGGTCAGATTGTACAGATCGAATATTCAACTTTTGTTTTCATTTACCTAATTCATCATTTTTCATTTATCATCTACATCAGTCTTACTCTCCAGTGCATCCATCGACATGCTCAGAGACTGCACTGCGGTAGCATTTGGTGTGACAGTAGGATCTTTTCTCTTATCTCAGAAAATGCTTGATTACCTGAAAGAAAAAAGAGACGCAGGCTTTTTCAAGAGTCTCTCAGGACTGATGCAGTCTTGCAGGTACTTTTATATCATCTATACCACAAAACGAACTTCTGTGCAGACGTCTTGTGTTTGACTTCTGAGCCTCTTTCCCCAGCGTCTTGGACTTGAATGCATTTGAAAGGCAGAACAAAGCAGAAGGACTTGGCATGGTGACAGAGGAAGGTTCAAGTAAGTGAAGAGATGTCTTCTTAGATGGACTATTTGATATTCTACCTGTTTTCCCTTCCATAGTCTTTCAAGCACCACATTTTGCCTCAGGTTTCTCTGGAAGTTTAGTCAATCCCTGCTGTTGAGGCACCTGTTGATTACAAAACAACAAACGATCCTTTTCCAATCACTGAGCTAATGCTGAACCATGACAACTTTATATGTTGATAAACTGTAGTTCCTAATTAATAGTCGCTGTATGGCCCTTGTAGATGAAACAATCAAAATTACATTAATATCAATGTGAATTTTGATTACACAAATAGTTTGCTGCTTGCGCTCCAGTCTGGAAGTCACTGAAGTCGTCAGTGTGTTGTCTTTAATGTCTTCTTTTGCAGTTGAGGAAATCAGGTTTTAGTTTTAGATATGTTATGGGACTGTTAGCAGAAGATTTAGTTTAAGAACAAACCACTTTCTGTTTACCTTTACGATACTGAGGTACGTAGGCTTGTATCTTGTCTCGGAGGACATGGTCCAGCATTAAAACCTCCGTCTCTCTCCCCAACGTTCAACACAAACACTCACTTCACTTGACGCTTTTCACATCAAACTATGTCCGTCTTTTCATCATTCAGTCCTCTGCTAAACATTTCCACTGAGTTCTGTGTTTAACAATTCACTGTTACTACTCGTGTCTCCGTTACTGTTATGAATTTTTCACCATGACTGAATTCTTATTTAGTACTCATCTTGTTAGACGCAACATAGACACAACCCAGGCCTATGATTTCCCCCGTCTAAAACTATTCTTTTTAACTGCATGACTTTGTTTTTCACTCGTAGCCAATATATTCATATCTCTCCGTATTGTAACTCAATGTCCTCTCTTTTTGCTTATGTCTTCGTGTACTGTTTGTCTCCTTCCTGTCATTTTAAAAACCCATCGATGGCAGTCCACACTCAGCGGGGTAAATAGCAAATTTAGATCATCCTGATATGGCTATGCTTCCACCCTGAATGTCTCCTCCATATCTGTGGTCCATACTCCCTGCTTTATTTGGAACCCAGCCTCTCCCTCCCTGGGATGTCTGTAGGGACACACTGTGCATGCAGACTGTTAGAGTGTTCGCAGAAAGTGGATCTTCAGAATCCATTGCCTGTCCTTTTGTGTGTTATTTGTTCCCATTCCCTTCATGTTAACATTTACTAATGCAAATCCTATTACTGATGCTCCAAACTGTTGTTCTAAGGCTATCAGTGCCACCTCCCAAGGGTTTGACTGAAGGTTTGTGGACCTTCCACAGCCTAAGCAAAGCTTTGTCTTGCTTTGGACTTGGGGCCTATTTCACAAAGCTGGTTTCCATACAGATGTCTAACTTTCACATGGTTTTATCTGCTCACAGAAATGTACTTCTGCTCATTCTGTTTAGCTGTCGACTGGAATATCTGGTTGATTTTTTTTTTTAAGTGAATTATGTAACTGCGTCTGTCCGCTGACAACCTTCATCAGGCCGAATCCCGGCCTGCATGTGAAAGTTATCAGGCTTCCTCCAGCTTATGGAAATGTCCAAGTGTTTCACTGTTGTTTAATGTAAGAGCATTTTTACAAAAAGCACTTTGGATTCAGTTTTGAACTTGCAATCTAAAGGCCCTGGACTTCAAAAATGTTTTGAACATGAAACCTGTCCTGCTTGCCTCATATTAATTGCTTCTGAGGGGAGTTTCACACGTTCTTATATCTCTTTATGATGAGTACATAAAGACTTGACTTCCTTTCTGTTGGGTCACAGTTGTCGTCACCAACATGTCTTTTCTTCTAAGGCTCCAAGGTGCTACAGAATGATGAGTTTACTAAAGATCTCTTCCGGTTTTTGCAACTTCTGTGCGAGGGCCACAACGGAGGTAAGACCGTACTTAAGTGTGTTTTCATATTTGGAGCATAATTGTAGCAGCTGTCTGCGCAGTGATCCAAAAGAGGAGGAAAGAACATGGATGATAATAAGAATGAGATGATATTTCCTTTTATCAGATTTCCAGAACTTCCTGAGAACCCAGACTGGAAACACCACCACAGTCAACATCATTATCAGCACTGTGGACTATCTGCTGCGTCTTCAGGTGTGTAAAGCACAAATATAAAGCCACACTAATGCACACACACTCTTCAGTGTTATGCCTCTGCGCCAGTGACAGCCGTGGCAGGAGGCATTACGTTTTCAAGCACGTCTGTATGAATGTTTCTTCAAATTTGGCACAAATATGAATTTACAAATGTGATCCTGCCCTTTAGGAATCTATCAGTGACTTCTACTGGTACTACTCTGGCAAAGATGTCATTGATGAGACGGGAAAAGTCAACTTCTCCAAAGCTTTATCTGTTGCCAAGCAGATATTCAACTCACTGACTGAGTATATTCAGGTAAGAAGCTGATCGCTCAATCAGCACTGTTAAACCGCAATTTAAACACTTACATAACTTTCATCAGATATTTCATGATGCCCCCCCACCCCTTCTTTCCCATCATCTCTGTCCTACAGGGCCCGTGTATTGGGAACCAGCAGAGTTTAGCTCACAGCAGACTGTGGGATGCAGTTGTGGGCTTCTTGCATGTATTCGCCAACATGCAAATGAAGCTCTCTCAGGTACAATGCACCTTGTAATTATACAATAAAAATAAGCTCAGCTTGAGGATCCAACTAAAATAAGCAAATGTCATGTCCTCAAGTTAATTATTTATTAACCCACAAAGACTGCTACACAGTGTATGTTTGAATAACGGATCTTTATTACTTATATTTATCATCTTCTTGTAGGATGCCAGTCAGATTGAGCTGCTGAAGGAGCTGATGGATTTACAGAAGGACATGGTTGTTATGTTGTTGTCTCTGCTAGAGGGTAAGAGCCTGAAGCTGTCAATCACTGTCAAAGAAATGACAGAAGACATCTCAAAATATCTAAAACACAAAGTTCTAGTCATGTAGTACATGATACATTGTGTTTTTGTATAATTACTTGAAAGCGTGTGTTCCATCCATAGGTAATGTGGTGAATGGAACGATTGGAAAGCAGATGGTCGACACCCTGGTGGAGTCTTCTAACAATGTGGAGATGATCCTCAAGTTCTTCGATATGTTCCTCAAACTGAAGGACCTGACGACGTCTGACAACTTCAGAGAGTATGACCCAGAGTGTAAAGGCATTATTTCAAAGAAGGAGTTCCAGAAGTCAATGGAGAGCCAGAAGCAGTACAGCCAGTCTGAGATTGAGTTCCTACTCTCGTGTGCAGAGGCCGATGAGAATGACATGTTCAATTACAAGGAGTTTGTAGAGCGATTCCACGAGCCGGCCAAGGATATCGGCTTCAACGTGGCAGTTCTGCTGACCAACCTGGCTGAACACATGCCACACGACTCCAGACTCACTACCTTCTTAGACCTGGCGGAGAGTGTGCTGAGCTACTTTGAGCCGTATCTGGGTCGTATTGAAATCATGGGCAGCGCAAAGCGAATTGAGAGGGTGTACTTTGAGATCAGCGAGTCGAGCCGTGAGCAGTGGGAGAAGCCGCAGGTCAAAGAGTCCAAGCGTCAGTTCATCTTTGACGTGGTCAACGAGGGCGGAGAGAGCGAGAAGATGGAGATGTTTGTGAATTTCTGCGAGGACACCATTTTTGAAATGCAGCTGGCCTCGCAGATTTCTGAGCCGGATGTGGTTGAACAGCCTGAGGAGGAGGAAGATGAGGATGGACACAGTATCCTGGGAGAGTTGAGCGGGGAGGAAGAGGGCGCCCTGGAGTCTGCCTCAGCCTTCACCACCGTGTGCCGCTCGGTCAAGCACAAGATCAACCACGTCCGCCAAATCTTTTCTGTGAAGAACATGCACAAGCAGTTCAAGAAAATCAAGAAGCTGAGCATCAAGGAGATCATCACAGGCTTCTTCTCCTTCTTCTGGATGCTCTTCACCGGCTTCTTCAAGGGTATCTACAGCCTCATATTTGGGTTCTTCCACGTCATCTGGTCCTCCATGTTTGGTGGTGGCCTGGTTGAAGGAGCCAAGAACATGAAGGTGACGGACATCCTCGGAAACATGCCTGACCCAACACAGTTTGGTATTCATGGAGATGTGGTTGAAGGAGAAAAAGTGGAGGCCATAGAGTCCTCAGGAAGCTTGGATATAGCCATGACACCAGCAGGTGACATAGCCGAGGTCGACATGCTGCTGGAGATGCTGACGACGCCCAAGAAGGAAGGAGGGAAGCATGTGGAGCCGGGCCTGGGCGACGTCTCCGAGTTGAGTGCAGAGACCTCTGCTTCTGATCACAAGAAGGTTCGCAGTCAGTAGATATCTGCTTTTCATGATCACTTTCTTTCAGTCTCTCAGCTCATGAAAACGTTTTACTGCCCTCCGCAGAAAGCTGCTGCCAAGCCTGTTGAAACGGCCGAGAGCGAACCAGAGAAAGCAGAGTGAGTAAAATTAAGCAAGAGGAAAATGAATTATCATCATACAAAATAAAATGAACTGTTTTGAATACAGCACAGAGAACCAGGAGAAGGAGGATAAGCCGAAGGAGGAGGAGGCTAAGGAGCCAGTGGTGGAGGAGAAGCCCAAGGCCAGATCGAGTCAGCCCAAAGAGGCGGCGCCTGCCTTCATGTCCACTATCTTTGCTCTGCTGGACGTCTACCTGAACAAGACGCTGGTAAGTCCTCACACTACAGATTGTTTATCCAGCACTCATTCCTTGCATTGGCCTTGCTGTTAATCAAACACTTTCCTTACAGAACTACCTGGCTCGCAACTTCTACAACCTGCGTTTCCTGGCTCTGTTTGTGTGTTTTGCCATCAACTTCATTCTCCTCTTCTACAAGGTAACTCAGGGTTCTGTCAAATGTGGAGCAAATTCAAAGAGAAGGTTTGAAAAGAAAATGCAAAGTAATGTGCTTCTTCTACTGTTATTGTTGGTAACAGTAATCCTCCAGTTGGATGCCATTACAGTTTTTACAGAGGAAGAGGGTTCAACAGATGATGTAATTAGAAGAAGAAGAAGTATGAATGTGCCCTAAAAATGTCACATTTTGTCAAAGAAAGTCACAACACCAGAAAGTCAACTTCTTGAAAATCCTTATTCCACAAAAACATGCCACCAGGTGGAAACTCATTCATCTGTATTTGTGGTTTATACTCATGCTCTTTAGGTCACTGGTGAAACTGATGAAGAGGTGGAGGATGGAACCAGGTGGGGTGAGGAAGAGGAGGATGATGAGGACACGCTGTTCGATATGGATGAGTTTGTCCTGCAGGAGAGCACCGGCTACATGTTACCAACCCTGCGCTTCTTGGCTGTGTTCCACACTGTCATCTCACTGCTGTGCTTGTTCGGGTACTACTGTCTGAAGGTAGATGTATTCATGACGCACAGCCCTCAGCTGGCTGAGGACAGTTTCTTTGCAGATGATACAGTTGTGGAAGTCACAGTCTTAGTTACCATCTTAATATTTTACCTCTAGGTGCCTTTGGTGGTGTTCAAGAGGGAGAAGGAGATTGCCAGGAAGCTTGAATTCGATGGTCTGTACATCACTGAGCAGCCGTCCGACGATGACATCAAGGGCCAGTGGGATCGACTCGTCATCAATACACCGTGAGTCACTGCTGTAATGATTATTGATCATTTAACAGCTTCTCTATATGAAGAGATTTACTCCTCAGTAAACGCCTCGCCCTGCTTTAGTATCTCTGTCTCAGAGTCAGATCAGAATGAGGACGTTCGGAGTAGCAACTTATAGGAATGACTCGTCAGCTAATCGTTAAGTTGACCGATAGAAAATGAGTTAATAAAGATGCATAACTCATTAATCGTTTTAGGGATTTGTCAATAAAAGTGGGGAACATTTCAGGATCCAGCTTCTCCGGTGTGAGGCAGCTTTTTTTGCTGTTGGGTGTAGTTGTGTTGTGTTTATATTTACATTTCATAGGATAAAGAGTTACTCTATCAGAGCATGAGGGGCTTCAATGAACTGCACTTTTCATTTTTAAACAAGCAAATACTTATGCACAGTACAGTATATATCAGATCTTGGCAGCGTCTCTAATAGATGCATTTTGCTTGTGTGACTACAACTGAGCTGAGTCTCGGTTCTACTTTCCATTGCAGGTCTTTCCCCAGCAACTACTGGGACAAGTTTATCAAGCGCAAGGTGAGTGTGTGCAGTCAGCGTCTGATTTATTAGACACAAATACATAAGATGTAACTAAATATGTAGTAAAACTCTGTCAGCCTGGGCTCCTTGTGAGTCATATCAGGGGTTGTTGAACATTTTCATGTCCAATTTTCAGTGTGCTAAAATTAATGGGGCTGTACCGTCTAGCTCCCTGGACCCTTTAGCACTGCAGCAGGCTTTTAACTGACTCCAATTCTGAAATCTGTCCAAAGAGTCCTGGCTCCTAAAACTAACCAAACTTCGAGCCTATCACACCATTAACCACTTGTCAGAAAGGCTTTCATCTAATCCCATGAATCACTTTATTCAAACTGATTCTGTTCAAGGATTTTTTTTTCTTTCAGCTGAAAAATCTCATTAGAAGCTTCAAATGTTTTTACCAAAAAAAAAAAAACAAAAAAAAAAAACATTCAGTATAGCTCTAAAATAAAATTCTTCTGTTTCTGCGACGTCTCTGAAGCTGAGCAGACTGAGTTCTCCCAGTGTGATATTCAGTGACCCAGCTGATCTCTGCTGTCCTTCCTCTGTGTGTGCAGGTGATCAACAAATACGGCGACATGTATGGAGCTGAACGCATCGCTGAGCTCTTAGGCCTGGATAAGAGCGCGCTGGACTTTGACCCCACAGTGGAGACTGTAGAGAAGGAGGCTTCCCTGCTCTCCTGGTGAGAACTCAGCCCTTTTTTTTTGGATTTATATGATAGTGCTGGTCTTTTTATGACACTGAGTTTTAAGACTCTGGTGGCTGAGACGCTGACCAATACCCCCTCTGACAACCACTGAAAACAGAGAGCACCTACTTTCTTAAGGGGTTGTTTAAAAATTGTACTCAGAGGGTTTTAAATTAGGGCTTGACTGGTGCTGTGTAGAAGTCGATCCATCAGTTTAAACACATACAAGCCAGCGTCTCCACATTTTACTAATAATCAGCATGACATGGATAGAAGGCTGAAATGTCTCCTACTTAAAATACACGAAAACACCAATACTGTGATTCAGCATTTCATTTCCTCTTTGTTCGGCAGGTTGAGCTCCATTGACACGAAGTACCACATCTGGAAACTGGGCGTGGTTTTGACTGACAATGTAAGTTCATTTAATGTTTACTAGACCAGTTTGTGTTCACTCCACTGTGGTCGAAATAAAGATATTAAAAGGTCTGACTTGTGATCGGGGTTTTGGTTGATAAGTTTTCTCTGTGCTCCACTGAATCATTTTCTAAATGAGCTTTGATTGTATCATTTAAATCATCATTTGTCTCCTTTCTTTTCCTTCAGAACTTCCTGTATCTAATCTGGTACACCATCATGTCCATTTTTGGACACTTCAACAACTTCTTCTTTGCTGCCCACCTGCTGGACATTGCCATGGGCTTCAAGACCCTTCGCACCATCCTGTCCTCAGTCACTCACAACGGCAAGCAGGTAAGCAGGTCCACCAGCAGAGGGAGCCAGAGCACAGCTTAAAGATCAACAATTATCACTCAACACTGAAAACCAGAGAAGCTTTTCCTTTTCCTGAGCTTCTAATCTGAACTACAAAGCCTTGAAATTAAGGCAAAGGTTTATGGGGTTTTGAATGTGGAGAAATGTTGTGCTACTGACTGGATAAACTGTTGTTTTAGGCCCTCACCTCACGCTGAAACACCAGTTAACATTAATCTTTCTTGACATGTGGCCTGTGATACAGTAGATAACGGGGAGAGAATCATCATGATTCATGCTGAACACCAACATAATTAAATCAAGAAATTATCCTGTGGAGAAAAGGATGGAGCTTTGAAATAGAAACAGTATGATTATGAGGATTGACAGTCCTCCAGGTCACAGGATATGTAGAAACAAACATCAGGAGAACTAAACAAATAAAAAGTCGAGGGCGACGATTTGTTGAAAGTTGAAATGCATTGATAACAGTATGGACAAGCAGTTGAAACATTACCGAAATATAAATGGTCTGAATAAATAAGGTCAAAGATTACTTCTAGTAGTATGAAAACAAGCTTCATCAAACTGACCTAAACACTGACGTTTCAGTGGTGTGGAAACGATGATATATTCTATTATATCCATTCTTATGTAATGAAAAGTGTAACATCCAGTGACAGTGAATGCAACAGGCTGGTTCCATATTTAAGATGAAGAAGAGCGGGTGAATTGCAGGTCATCGACGGGGCGTGAAGTAGCTCTGTAATAGCTTTTTGATTGAATCTTGATTTCCTGAATCTCTGAAGGTGGACAAAGTGTTTATATAGTGATGGGAGTCTCCCTGAAATGCTCAATTCAGCTGTAGAGGCTTTGGAAATGACTTTGACATGTTGGCCCAGTTCGAACAAAAGCTGCAAGTGTTTTCCTCAGAATCAACAGTTAAACAAGAAAAGATGCAGTCATTTGTGCCTGCAGGCCGGCTGCTGCCCCCTCGACGCTCAGCTCACCGGGAATAAATGAAGGTCAGACAAAATGTCTCAGTCTCGTATGTTAACGAGCTGCTCTCCTTCCAGCTTGTGCTGACTGTGGGTCTGCTGGCCGTGGTCGTCTATCTCTACACCGTGGTGGCCTTCAACTTCTTCAGGAAGTTCTACAACAAGAGCGAGGACGAAGACGAGCCCGACATGAAGTGTGACGACATGATGACAGTACGTCTAACCGCCTCCGGCATCTATTAATCCATGAAGAAGTCTGTGGAAATTGAAAATGGCTTCCTTTTATTGAAGCAGAAAAAGGCTCCAGCCCTCAGCAAGGGCAAACGTTTGGAGCTGAAAAAGATCCTTACTTTGAATGCCCGACTGGAACATTTTACCTTAATGGCCTTCATCAGGGTGTCGGTGAATGCGTGAGGTGACCTCTGGTCAAAGCAGAAAGTATTTTTCATTTGTCAGCTTGGTCAGATTTTTGTGTGTGATTATGCTTTTGAAAATGAATAATTTTCTAATTTTCTTAAACTATTTCCTGCACAGATACTCTTTTCAAAGCACAGTCACTTTCCTGAACTTCTTATCAGACACATCTGCTTCTTTAGGCTTCATGCGTTTTGTCTTCTGGCTGTAGAGACGCCAGATTCCCAGTTGCACGCTGAATCTTCAGCCGCATTTAATTTAGTTCTCTGAAATGAAGGATGAACATGAAATTCTCCATCCCGACCGCAGAATAACGTACAGCTGCCTTTGGTACACACTGCTCATCATTTCAGCTTTAAAAAAAAAAAAAACGCAAAGGTCTCAGTCAGTTTCCGTTTTTTTCTCTTGGCAGTGCTACATGTTCCACATGTACGTGGGTGTGAGAGCTGGAGGTGGTATTGGAGACGAGTTGGAGGACCCAGCTGGAGACCCCTATGAGCTCTACCGCATCCTGTTTGATATCACCTTCTTCTTCTTTGTCATTGTCATCCTGCTGGCCATCATTCAGGGTACGCTAGCTCTGCTTTTTCATGCAACACACGTGCTCTGCTGCATGAATGCAACTGAAAACTAGAGAGTTTGTCTTCATATCAGCCTGATAGATGTGTTATAAGTCATGCTCAGTGCTGTTCCACCTCCTTCAGGTTTGATCATCGATGCCTTTGGTGAGCTGAGAGACCAGCAGGAGCAGGTGAAGGAGGACATGGAGGTGAGACTGTCTGCATGAGGAGGAAACATTTCAGCCTCAGAGTTCCTTTCATTTATCACATCCTGATGTGCAGAAAAACACTGTTTCAAATAATCAGACTCGTTAAGGTCAGTGTAGAAGCTGTCAATCAAACGAGTTCAGTACAAACAGCCAGTCTGAGGTCTCCTGAAAAGGGGGTTTTAGTTACAGACGCTGGTGTGTGTGTGTGTGTGTGATTTGAACATGAATTCAGCTTTTGGATTCATTCAAACTACAGTTAAAACACTTGAGTATTAACTGATACATCGTAAAGGAGTTAAAGCAGCGATGCGTTTGTGGTCTCATTTAAAAGTGAGTAAAACAAACTATCTTCTGTAATATTACCGTTAAACGCTTCTTTTTCCTCCTGTGTTTACCTGTTCATCAGGTCACTAATACTAATGTTCATGATTAATCATTTCTCTGCCTGAGTGATTGTGACAGTCGTGTCAGTTCAGTGCAGGATGATTTACAACATGAGCCAAATGAACAAACTACAGCACGAAGCGTGTCCCGTAGAAGCTGACCGACTCAAACTGAACATCCCCTCGTCTTCTTCTTTCAGACCAAATGCTTCATCTGTGGCATCGGAAACGACTACTTCGACCGGACGCCTCACGGGTTTGAAACCCACACCTTACAAGAGCACAACCTAGCTAACTACCTGTGAGTGCAGCAAAAAAAAACAAACTACAGAAAACGACCGAAGTTTGAAGTATTTCTGATTATCTCTGATCACACTTCATGTCCCGCTGTGTGCAGGTTCTTCCTGATGTACCTGATCAACAAGGACGAGACTGAACACACGGGTCAGGTGAGTGACACAGGCCTTCACAGCCTGTATTTCGGCTTCACTTCACTTCCGTTTGATGCTTTCTATCATGTATCTCATGTCTGATCAATCTGAAGACAGCAAAGGAAGGTTAGAGAAACTTCAGTAGGTTTTACTTGTGCAACATTTCAACCCACTTGTTATGTTGCATAAGTGCAGCTTAGCAGGAGGAAGAAGCAATGCGTGGGTTCACTTTGACTTTTCTCATATTAACTTGTTATTGTCGAGCACCTGAGCTTCGACTTGTTCTTATTTGATGTGCGTGCACTCTTCCTTTGTCATAAATTTAGGACGTTGTTGGAGCTCCGGCCTGCAAAAAGAACCAAGCTGATCTATTTGTAGAGGAAAAAGTCGAACAGCTTTAATGTTTCTGCACAAACTGAGACAGGCTTTATTGATCATTCATTTTAATAATCCAGACGAAATTTACACATGATGCATTCACTGACTGCTTCCTTCTGTATTACACAGTATGTCGCCTTTTTTCAGTCCTGGAATTTGCAACACGCAGGCTGCGATTTGCATTGAGACCATTTCCTGTCGCTCAGTTTTGAACATGTTTCATCTCTCAGAACAAACGTTGGCTTGAGCCCTGCAGCACTCACAAATCCACCAGGTCGACTTCCTTAAAGGATCAGCGTGTAGGATTTAGGGGAATCTATTGGCAGAAATCAAACATAATATTCATAACCATGTTTTCATTAGTGTATAATTATGAAGATTTAGAATGAGCAGCATTTTTCTACAGTAGCCCAGAAGGGACAAAGCAAACACTTGCTCTAGAGAACGCCTTTTGTAGCCACCATTAGTTCTCCTACACTCTTGAACGTTGAGGCGAGGGGAGTTCAGTCGGTTACAGTTTGCAGCCTCACCTCCAGATGCCACTAAATCCTACGGCTGGACCTTTAAAGGGGAACTGAACTGGTTTCACACACCAAACATCCAAACATCTGTGTGCAGTGTGGAGTTAGCAGCTCAAGGCTACATTAGCTAAGATTAGCGATCCCTGGGTCGGGCAGGGCCTTTCTGTGTGAAGTTTGCGTGTTCTTCCCGTGGGTTCTCTCCGGGCACTCCGGCTTCCTCCCACAGACCAAAAACATGCTCATTAGGTTAATTGGTGACTCTAAATTGTGAGTGTGAATGGTTGTATGTCTGTATGTCTGTCTATGTTGCCCTGCAATCGGCTGGCGACCGGTTCAGGGTGTACCCCGCCTCTCACCCATTGCCAGCTGGGATAGGCTCCAGCCCCCCGCAACCCCGAAAGGGATGCGTGGGTATAGAAGATGAATGAATGAATGAATCTCTGACCGAACCATTAGCAGTGGAGTTGCACTGTGGGTAATGTAGGCAGTTGCAGGAGTTCAGGCTAAATCGATGGAGTACTCTCTTATGTCACGTCGTAGCATAGATGGAGATGAAACTGACCCTGACGTAGAGTTCAGAGTGAAACTAGTTAACTGAATTCAGGATTAAACGTACAATCAGCGGTTGGATCCTTGATTTCCCATAATGCAACCAGTAACATTATACTGTTGTTAAGCTCAGGGCTCCTACGAGTAAACTAGTACACTAATACTTTTCTCTGCCCTGCAGGAGTCCTACGTGTGGAAGATGTACCAGGAGCGATGCTGGGACTTCTTCCCCACTGGAGACTGCTTCCGTAAGCAATACGAGGACCAGCTGGGTTAGAGAGGTCCGCCTCGTCCAGAGCCCCAGACGCCACTCTCTACTTTCCTTCTATCTAACAGACCCTGAACTCTATCTGCTGCCATGCTGTCGAAAAACGTGAAGAAAAGAAAAAAAAATCGCTCATTTCGAATTCAGACTCACGAAACATCATTTGAAGAATACGATTTTAAGACGAACGATTGGACGTTTTGTGCATCCAAGTCCTCTTCACTTGCCACGACGCCTCTTTTATGCAAACTCCTCTTTTGACTCACATTGCCTTTTCACTTGCTTAACCCCAAACCTGTTGCACAATTTGTTGTGTGTAGACATTTGATACGCGTGGAGGGTTACAGCATGACGACTGAATGTCTGAATATGCACAATTTCTAGATTAACGCCAGGATGTTAGTGTCACTTACTACCAAACCGACTGAGTGGATGTGTGCTGCTAGTATTGATCCAGTTCAACGTCAGATGGCATGAGTGAGACCTGATCTGCCTTTCAAACCTGTCGAATGAGATGAAGAGTTAGAGAAAATGGTTCCTCCAGGACCAGAGACGACTCACTTTTAGGTGTTTATCAAGTGCCGACGTGCCTTATGAGAAACTATGCAAAAAAAAAAAAAAAAAGAATCCTTTTTGTTCCTCCTGACACAAGCAGTGCGTTCTAGTTCTGGATTAGTTACAAGCAGATTTAGCTCAAGCTAGTTTTGTGGCTTTAACAAAAAAAAAAAAAAAAAAGAACATTTGTTGTATAAAATCTAGATGATCCTTGTGTAAATGTTGCTTAGTTTGGTTTCGTTTCTCGAGCTGTGGTGTCCTGCCCGCCTGCACTTCTCTCCACAGTAGAAGAGCCCCACGACAAAATGAAAAACATAACTTCAAGGATTTATTGACGACAAAATGGTTAACTGCTACTGTATGGCCATTTGTATGTATGTAGTAGCTTTGGTAAACCGCATTTCTTTTGACGAGGGGGAGGAAATGAATAAAGTAATTGACGCAATAAACCAAACGTGTTGTCCGTCCCTGCGGCAGCTCGGGTCTCCGTGAAGGCGACACTCCTGCAGCTCTCACGAGGAGCAGAGAATGACTCCTCTGAGTACGGAGGGAACATCATGACATGTTGTCACAAACGTGCGAGACGCACTGTCCCGGCTCTCATTCAGAAACCAGAACAACAAACAACCTGACGGCCACTTCTCGCCGCGCAAAAAGCTGGAGGAAAATCAGACGATCACCGAGTCCTTCATGAACGTCCAGCACGTAAACTCTGAATACTCGAGCTGAAGTGGAGAATTCTGTCGTGTACCTCCTCTGTCGATGGTCAGGAGATCATGCTGTCCAGCCAGTCCTCCAGCTCCTCCTCCGTCACCTCCTTCCTGACAGAAGCAGACTGGGCAGGTGTGGCGTCTTTCTCTTTCACCTCCAGCTTCTCTTCCATCGCCTCCTTCACCTCCTCACACGCTGCACATGATGGGAAAAGAATTTGAACTTGAACGATATGTAGAGCTTAAATGCTGAAGATGAAGAGTGTGTGAGGACTAATCTGCTCCTCCTGTTTATTTTGGTGTTTTTAAAGCAAAGGTTTGACATGTTGGGCTCATGTCTGAACAGTAAACAGTAAACATGAAGCTGCAACCAGCAGCTGATTAGCTTAGCTTAGCTTACTGGAAACAGGCTCTGTAACATTAAAAAAACTGTTTGTTTTACACGTTTAAAAATGACAATTTCCCATTTGAGGAGGTTTAATGTGTCAGACTGTTTATTGGCCAGGCATGGTAACTTCCTGGAGTCTCTACTGGTTACCTGGCAACTGCTCAGAGCCAGGAAATAGTCCCGTACATAAAACAGCAGGTGGTGACAAGATATTGATGTGAATTTGGAGGTGCTGGTGGTCAGACTTTGTTACCCTCTGCGGAGAGCTAGGCTAGCTGTTTCCACTCTTTATGCTAAGCTAAGCCGCTGTTAGCTGTAGCTTCACATCTACGGCGCGGATACGAGTGTCATCATCTCCAAACTCTCAGACAAATAAGCTAATTTCTCAAAATGTGGCTCAAACAAAAGCTGCTGAACACACTCACCTTCCTCTGGAACCACACACTCCTCTGCGACAGAAACACCCAGGACGGGTTTCTGTAAACTGAGCAGCTGGTCCAGCTCTTCGTCGTCATCATCCACCGGCGGAGACTCTGCAGCGGTCGAGGAAACCTGCGGGTCTGAGACCAGCACCGGGTTTGTATCCACAGGGACCTTCTGGTTGGTGCTGAGGGCGTTTAAAGCTGCAGGCGGCGGCGTGAATGCGGCTGGTTTGGGCTTCTCCTGCTTGGGTGCGAGGGTCGCGGTGGGCAGCTCCACTGGCGTCGACACCTGAGACGAGAGAAACACGATTATAAACAATAAAACCCTTCAACCGAGCGATGATTAGTGTGTTTAAAGCCAAACCACCTGAACCAGCTCGGCCTCCAGGTTGAGCCTCTGATGGAGAGGCACTTGTTGGAGGCTCTGGGCGAGCGCCGGGAGGTCCACAAACACCGCAGACATCTGGGGAGGAAACGGGAAAACAGGAAGAAGAATCAACGGTAATGCAGATCGAGTCAGTGTGCAGGGACTTAAAGCTGCTGCAGTGCAACACGTCAAATCTTTAAAACTGGCGCACCGCTGCAGGTCAGTACTCTTTTGTACTCGCACACCAGTGAAACAAACAGTAGCTCTGACTGTACACAAGAAGTAGAAAGAGTTCAGGCACTGTTATATAATCCGACTGTTGGATGCAGACACGCAGAGAAGTGCTGAAAAGACAACTTGAAAAGCCTCAAGACTGGAATGTGGAAATCACCAATCACATCTTCACATTCAGCATCACGGTCATCTAACAGTTTTCAGTCTGGACCAAAGCGGTGGACTCGAGTCTGAACCCAGGTTTGAGTTTCTGTGGTGATTAATTCAATTAGAAATACGATTTTGGTTTCCAATGATAACAAAAGCCAGATAATAGATACTGAACAGACTGATTATGTCGCTTCTTTAATAACAATAATATTAAGACTTCCAGCAGCATCAGCTGGTTTGTTATTTTTCCTTTTTTCAATCGTCCAAAACACGCTTTCATTCTGTAAACAGTCTGAACCATGTTTCATCGATCTGGATCGACACCTCCTCTTTTCATCAGAGCAAGCTTTGGGCTCTTGGTCCAGATCAAACCAGGTGGGTGTGAACGGGCCCAGTGCTGCGTCAACACTTCCTGCTGACGAACCAGATGTCTGCTGGAGGGATCTATACACACAGGGGGTTAAATCCATGAAACACAGCCGAACAAAGCAGATTGGGTAGAATATAGATTTACCTGACTGGCTGCAAATGAGTTCATCTCCCAGTCCTTCTCCTCTGAAAACCGGAATTGAGCGAACGAATCTCCTGAGGAAGAAACGCAGAAACAGAGTTTGATGTAACAGACTCCCTTCAGGGCTGCAGGTGACGACAACACCTCTCCTGTTATTCACTTCAAGCACAAACACATCTGTGGGTGAAGCAGCTGCAGCGCTCGTGTCGGCCGTGCGAGCGGCCTTCAGGCGTCTCAGACGCTGAACCAGTTTCTCTGGAGAGCAGCTTTGAGTAAACCGCTGAAGCGAGGCGAGCATGTGACGCCAGGATGCTTCCAAAACATCAGCTGGCTGAGGGCTCTGGGATGTGCAGAGGTACTGACTGAGGTTGTTGTTCAGCATCACAAACAGCAGCAGGGCCGCAGTCAGCAGACGGTTAGCGGCTTTCGTCAACAAAACATGGACAAAGCAGAGAAAAGTGAAACTCGTAGCATGAGTGAGTAACAGAGGAGAGACCATGTTTGAGGAGAGCTGAGTCAAAACACAACATCCAACACGAGCACTGAGCGCGGACGCACAGTGTCAGGTGTGAAGCACCACTATTAAAACTTCTCTTGTTGAGGTTTTCACCGCAATCGAGTCCTTCGGGAATAATCACAGATGAAGAGTTCATGTTCGTTCAAACACAGAGGGAAGAAATGACTGAATGCTACGTGGTGCTAACAGTTAGCCAGCCCGTTCTTTGAGCTAACAGGAGGCGGTGACCTGCTGTCCCAACCTGTCTGAAACGTGTTCACGAGGCACAACATTAAATATATCGTCTTTGTGCTGTTTTCAGTTGAGTATATGTCAGAGAGGATCAGCAAATTATTTACGTTTTACGAGGGATGAGCGAGTACACCACTATCTGTTCAACCATCGAAATTATCTGTATCTGTATCTTTACTCGGAGTGGGCGGGGCCAAACGGAAATGGGTGGGGCTTAAATCTGTACATTATTTTAAGTCTGAAATTGATATCCAATAAAAATATTAATATAGGCTACTTTGTGTGTTCAGCTATATGTGTGTAAGTGTGTAAGTGGTATGTAAGACTGTTTATTTTTTAATGATCTGTGTGAACTTGGTGATTCATGCAAACATCCAGTGATGGCAAACAGGGAAATAATATGTCAGCCTTGTTCAGTACGAACAGAGTTTTCCAACTGACTTTATATCACCAACCAAACTGAGAGCAAGCAGACGGTAAAAAAAAAAAAAAAAAAAAAACAACCGCAGTGGAGGCAGTGACCGACGCGACACGAGCCGTTTTCATCTCTGTCTTGTCAAATGCACCGCGTACGTTACGAAACAAGTTCAGCAAGTAACTTTAAATATCATACAAACCGAGATACAGACGAGCTGAAGAAAACCTAAGAAGCACAGAAGCGAGCAACGTGAGCTAGAGACGTGTCCGTGTAGGGAGGGGCGGGCGCTGTGTGAGACTGGCCAATCACAGAGCGTGTCTGTTACCCAATGAGGATTTTCCTTCAGCACGAACAGGGATATTGACGACTTTTACTCGTATCATGCTCGTATTCGTCGAAAATGCTTTATCCGGCTCAACTCTACGCTTTACAGAGTCCCAACTTCTGGAATCGGGGCTGTAAAAGAGGATCGATATCACCGTGGGCTGAATATAGCGCTGCAGCCAGCGAGCGATTAGCCTAGCTTAGCATAAAGACTGGGAACAGCTAACCTGGCTCGTTATGTTAAAAAATAATGCCAACCAGCACCTCTGAAGCTCAGTAATCAACACGTATCACACTTATTTCATCTGCACACAAACAGGAATGTAAACAATTTGTGGTTTTAGGGAACGTTATGTACAACATTATTTTTTGTTTATTCTATTCTATTCCAAAGAATTTGCTTTATTCTGGAGATTAGGGTTTTTAAGATAATAATTCATGTGCAGTGACTTATTTACTTACTATCAATAAGCAGTGATTAGCAGGTTATTGAGGGAAAACTTAATGGTGTAGTGGTTGTGGAGTATGGTCATGCAGAGTAAGGCTTTACAAAGTGCTTTATAATGACTAACACCGTTACTTCCTGGAGTCTTGACATCACAGTGATGTTGGCAGGTAACCAACAGAGAGGCTGCACAGAGCAGTCAAACAGCACATCACCTCCTCTAAAACTATCACTTTCAGTCCAATATTTGTTCTTTTCGCCACAGAAACAACCTTTCTGTGGGTCATTAGAGGCAGAAAACATGGCAGGAAGTGGACTGCTGGTGTCCACAGAGACATAAAGGTCTGAGCGCAAAACAATGAGCGAACTGAATAAATCAACTGAATTGTGGCAATTGTGTTATTTGTGGCTGTCCTGGTTAATGTTGGCACACTGAATGATCACAGCACCCCAGCTGTCAACCAACACCTGTCAGATACAAGCAAAAACGCCAAAGAAAACCTTTTAAAAATTCAGATTTTTCCCGGTGCAGCTTCATATTAGCATTTATATCTAATATTTAACAGCACGACTGAGCCTCCTGCAGGCTCATGTGACTCTTTCTAGCACTTTATTTTAAACTCAGAGCAGTTTCCAGTCAGAAAACTGAAGAATTTGCAGCCTGAAGCTTCACAGGCAGACACGGAGGAAAATACTGATTAAATAACCAACAAGGTGCACAGCTGATCCAGACTGTGAGGATGAGGATGTGTCACTGATGCTGAACGGTGTGACTTTGTGAAGGTGCAGCGTCACACAGAGCAGGCTGTGGTCAGTGTGTCACACGCAGATGGACGCTCAGCGGGACCCCTGACAGCCAGGCGCAGCCTCTCGTTTTATTCCTCATATCGGACGCTCGCCGCCAGCTGCAGTTGTCCTTGATTGCCTGGGCGTACGGGAAGTGACGGGGGTCAAGAGGGAGAGGCTGCAGGAGGGCTTTTTGTCTGCGGGCCGAATCCCTGCTGTCGAACGGGCCGAGGAAAGATGATTTATGAATAGAAGCATTATCAGGGTTACAATGACTGCGAGGCAGGCGGATAAGAGGAGGGAGCGTCAGCTTGAAGGGACGGCTGAGTGGGCGGATGCCTTCATGCTGGGCCACACGGGTGTCTGCCATCGGTACGACGGGCTGATTTTCACCCTCGCAGGGAACAATCCAGCCGTGCGAAACCTGGAAATCTTAAACCTGACTCACAAACCCGCTGTTATCTTAAGCAGATGTCCTGAGCTGAAACCGGGCATTACTCTGAAAAGTCAGGGAGGATCCATCAGGAGGTCTGCGCGACATGCTGACGCCTGAAATGAAACTTCAATCTGCTGCTTCACGTCCCACAATGATCCCAAGCACTGCTGAGACATATTAGGTATTAATAAAGCTGAGTCAAGCATTAATTAGCCAATATTTCTTTGTTCATGCACACTTCAGGTGCACTAACATACGTGGATTTTGACTCTGTTTGAAATGGCAAAACTATCCAGTGAGAAGAGCGACCTGACTGCCTTTAAAGACAGATGCACATGTGATGACTCTGTCCACATTTGAGCGTGCATGAAGTTTTGCCTGGTGAAAATTAGGAGAAAAATGTCAGAACGTGAAAGCTCGTTGCTTAAATTCTTTGTATTTTATAGTTTTTCAAGCTCAGAAATAAAAACATGTTTATCCTCCATCACAAAGCAATAAGATGTGTCAGGTGGAAAGAGACATTTTATGAAATCTGCCACAAATCTAAACTAGAGCTGGACTGATGAAGCGCCCAGGCCGACGTATCATCTATCAGCTGTGTATATCAAAGATATGTAAGTCATGTATCAGCGTGTGTCAGCAGAAGAGTAACATGAAATGCCAAAATCAGTTAATATTTTAAATATTTTCCTCCAGGAGAGAGCTCTGCCAAGTTGATTTAACTGTAAAACATCCCAGTCAGCAGCCATCTTTGTGCCAAATCATTAGAAACTCATCTTATAAAGAACGTGAATGTGGAGGGATTCATGTTTGCCGGCACAGTGTCGCCACCCCAGACTCTGTGTCTGTATTGATCTCAAATATTCAGTATTGGACTGCAATCAGTCTATATTCTGACTATCGGGTAACGTAGCACTTGATTGGACCCAAAGGGGAAAATTAAACGGTGCAGCGGCACAAAAAACAGGCAAACCAGGACAAAGCAAAGGGGAAAATAAGTGGACCTGCACCGTAAATCAATACAGAGACTGCTGAAACAGACTGTCCAGCTTCTAACAAGAAGCCCTGCTGTTAGCATGAAGGTGCAGCAGCATCAATTCATATGACAGCTGAGCAAATGTTCATGTTTTTATTATTTCTGAACATTTTCAGCCTCAAACTTTCCTCCTCTGATGGAAACACAGATTCATCCTGGAGTGCAGGAGAACTTGTCTAATCACGTCACTCAAACGTCATCATGTCCACTCTGGCGTTCATGGGACAGCTCCAGGATGCGGCGTCCCGCCTCGCGTCTGTGCCGCCTCTCTGTTGTTGTTGTTGTTGTTGTTGGAGGCTCTAAACTCAACGACTGCATTAAAAAGATAAATCTGCTCGTAGGAGAAATTACCCTTCACCAGCAGCTGCAGTGAAATACCGCTCAGTCTCCCTCCTCTTCCGCCTCCTGCTCCTCTCTGTTTAATATCTTCCCAGACCCTAATCCTCCTCCTCTTCCTCCTCCTCCTCCTCCTCCTCCTCCTGCTCTGTCTCCGTCAGTCTGTCTCCAGCACACAGAAGTGCTGACACGGGTGAACTGCCTCCCTCCTACACCTCAGAGCCCAGCGCCATCCTGATCTGTGTCCATGGAAATACCATCGCAGGTAGTTCGCGGGCGCTGACACAACCATGGCAACAGCTGCCAGCAAGGATGAGAGAAACTCCTGTCAAACCTCCAGGAGACACAGAGAGAGGAGGTCGGAGGAGGAGGAGGGGTGTGTGTGGAGAATGAAAAATGAAAGAGTGAAGAATCTACTCATCCAAACAGACCCTCGAGGCTTCACCCCCCCTCGCCCCCCCGCTCTGGGCTGACACTGTTTTAAGTGCGCAGTCAGGCCGAGCCGTGTGACAAACAGCCGGCTTCCGATGTGCTGATGTAGAATCACTGCGCTCCGCTAAATAAACACAGTGCAGAGGCTTCGCTCAGAGGAAAGAGCCTCGTATCTTTGTGGGGTTTGAGGGTCGCAGCCGGTACGAGAGCCCGGCTCCTCGTCCATGACAAAATCTTTCAAAGATCAGACAACTGATCAACAAGTTCATCAGCAGATTACAGATGGACTGTCCTCTGCTGTCCCCAGATTGGTCGTCTTGTCAGCTATCGGTCGATTATTGTTAGATCGCTGGTTCTCAAACTGAGGGAGGCCCACAAGAAATCTGGAAAGCCTCCAAATTCATGAAGGGACACTTATCAAAACACAAGCGCTCTAAAAACTGGTTCAATTTCTCACAGTGGACAGGAAGGATTAAGTAAACGTATGTCATGAAAAAGATTAGAACAAGACAAAGAACAAAACTCCAATTTGTCCACAAACTCCACAAGAAGAAGAAGAAGAAGAAGAAGAAGAAGAAGAAGAAAGCTCTGGTATCGGTATCATCAGATATCTAAATTCACGAATCAGAATCAGATCAGAACTGAAAAAAGTGGATCTGTGCATCTCTATTTTTTTTTAAATTAATTTTCCAGACGTTTTCTCTTCACTCCTAAATGATTTATCTTGACTTGGAAACGAGTGTGTGGGGGAATGTTGTTCAGTCTGGCTGTGATAATGAGGCCTGTTCGTAAACTCCTGAGCTGGCTGTAAACAGCTGATTAAAGATCAGGTCACAGTTCAAATGATCGTCTGCGTGCGTCAGCCGGGCCCAGCAAACCTCGCCGAGTTGTTCCACAGTGCATAAACACTGCATTACTCATGCTGCGCGCTAAGTGGCTCGGCTGGCATTGTGTAACTCCTGTATAATGTGGTATCCTGTCTCTTGACACCTTGCTGGCTGAACCCCACGTTAACAAATGTGGCTTTCTGCCCGCAACCCCGGCTCCGCTGAGCTATCTATGGCTCGCTAATGCCGAGGACCGCTCTCGTCTTTTACATTTGGGATGTGCTGAGGCCTCGCTGCTGCCTTTCTGTTCTTTTCCTGCTCCACTCAGCTCCACTCTGCACCCCCGCCGCTGTTCATCCTCACCCCTCTCCCCTCGCTCTGCTCGGCGAGGCTGTCGAGCACCGTCAGGGAGAAGATAAGACGTGCTGGATGTGTATCACTTCACCATGAACGTGGAAACGCATGGAAGCTGACGATAAGGCAGGACAGCTGTTATCACCTGTCCTCTTCTCAACGTGCTCTTCATGCCAGCTAACATTTATTCTCTTAAATTCTCGAGATGAAACTTTATTTCAGGTAAAAATGTCAAACATTCGCAGGTTTGAGCTCCTTTAATGTGGGAATTTATCTCTTTTACAGCATTTTCGACTGTTTGTTGCACCAAACAAGCAACGTGAAGACACTTCTGGCCTGAGACGCTGCTTCATGAAGGAAACTAATCAGCAGGTGAATTGATAGTGAGAACAATCTGCAGCTGCAGCCCGACCCTGTAGCTCGCAGTCATTTCCAAAAAGGAGCATAATTTAACATCTTCAATCCAGCCGCACTCCCCTGCGGCTCCATTATTACTAAAACATGACTCAAAGCTTTGTTCAAGTGCATCAAGCTTTACTTCAAATTCTAGTCGAGATCCCAAAGTTTCCAAAGACAGCAAATCTGTCAGGCTTGATGTTGATACGTGAATGACGTTTCTAAAAAGATGCATGAGAGGACACTGAGGAACTTCGCATCTTGGCTTTTAATAATTTACACACTCCTGACCCGCAACTTCAATCACGAGCTGGAACGAGCAGGCGCGGAATATAAATGTGATGCCGTCAGTGAGGATTTTTGTCCCCGTCTTCAAAGCTGATCACCAGCAGGAAATTTAGCTGCACAGATTAGTCAGTTAATCAATGATTTGTTTATGTGAAGAGGATTCATTCAAAAAAAGCCAATCAGTCACTGGTTGAATCTAACGTGAGGATACTTACTTCATTGGGGATATTGTGAGATATTGTGATGGAAAGTTTTCACTGATTTGATGATGCAGCCGTCAAGCGTCCAATGGGAGCTCGTGTTTCATGACTTAACTGAAACAATTTCACATAACAATTTCAGTGTCTTTTTGTGCATAAAAGATCCTCTGAATGCTACACTGCATGCACAACATATCACTAATGTTAGCACCCTAAATGTCAGGAATTCTAAGTTAGTTGAAAGCCTCCATCTCTCATTGGTTTCCTTTCTTAACAAATCAGGGGGCATTAATTGGAAAAGAAGTATGAAGGCTTTAAGACAACGTACATGTGGACTGTGCTGCTCAATGCGGGGCTGCGACTCTACGTCCTGAACACGAAGCTAACATTCTGTACGTTTCATAAAGCCTGCAGATATAATCCTGAACTTTTCAAACTCTCTCATCCTGTTTGCACAGCCTGACGCCGCTGCCCTGATGGCTGCAGCGCAGACAGATTGACCACAAACACCACGCCGCCTGGGCCACACCTTCAGCTCGCTGTGTAAGGCTGCAGCCTGGACTTGACCTTGAGTGGCCCTCTTTCTTGGAGCCGTAACAGGAGGGACATTTAAGGAGCAACAGCACCGCTGCTCAGTCTCCGCTAACACCCGCGGTGAAATGTTGACATTTTATCTGACTGGAAGAGGAATACACACCTTCCCCGCGCCGCCTTCCTCCTCCATTTGCTGGTAGAGTAATAGCATGTGATCGGTGAATGATTGCTTCTTTTAAACGGGCTGTCGTGGCAGATCTTTGCTTGATAAGAGAGAGAAGATCAAGTCCGCTCATAGAAAACTGAAGAGCGAAGGAGTGTTATTGCTATCGTGACACGGCCCATCTGATATGTGCTTAATTGCACTAAGAGCCGGGACAGGATGTTAGAAAAGAGGGTAAGATGGAAGGAATGAAGCACGAAAGGGAAAAATCAGACACTGGCAACACGCAGGAGAGGAACGTGCTGCGATCTGAGCAGCCGATCGTCTTTGAGAGACCTCCAGGTACTCCCCCCGTCACGCCTTTTTAACCAAACCAATTAGCCTAACACGACTCAGCGCTGAAAACCGCTGCGCGTCGATAAATCACTGTCTGCGCTAATTGCAATTAAAATCCCGAGCAAACCAGGCGAGACAATAAAGAGGGCTGAAGCTATTTACTCTTAACTTTTAATGGTGATTGTGTGAGGCCGTGTTTACGTCCAGGTCATATCAGAGGAGCCCGAATCCACGCGAGGCCTCCTGTTATTGGTGTGCAGCTTGTTTGGAGGCTCTGCCTACATGAGGTCTAATCAATCACCTTCAAACACACGTCCAGTCTAATTTTCCAGTCAAGCTCTTTGCTGGATGTTATCAGGTAACAACTGGTTTTGTTTCCATGTTTTCTATGAATTTAAGGAGGGCTCAGATCAATAGTTTCAAGAAGAAATATGCGGTGCATTTAATGATCCTGCTGGAGGAGCATACCGAGGGACATCCTACTGTGATCGATGTCAGTGCAACTTGATGATATACCAGCATTAGAGGACAATGCAGATAATTATCTGACACTAAGAGTAAATCCAAATTGTAATGGAAGTAATACAAGAGGAAAGACGCTGAATGCTCTAAATCTGTAACAGACATGAGCAATAATCCACAGATAAAGTCATTTATATTCACATTTTGTTCAGTTTTCCCACACAGGCTGGCAGGTTACTTACGTTGCTAAGTGAAACTAAGGGGTTGCTGTAATGTGTTTGCATTTTGGCTCCGTAACCGCATCTCTGAATCAACTGAATCTCATATTTGCTCTGGTGAAACTGTCTCTCTGTTATAAATAGTGATGTGTAAAGTTGGCTGCTCTTACTTGGAGGTTAGAAATCACTCGTCTCTCCTGATTAAAGTCATCTTATTACGCAACTTCTAAAAGAAACCGCCCGCAGCGCCGACGACTTCCTGTAGATGTGCTGTAGTAAAGGGAGTAAATATGTTTTAAATGTGTACTTAATGTAGATCAATGTGCTTTTTAAGTCTGGTGTAGACTGACCCTAAGAGTCTAAAGTCATGCTAGCAGCTCTTTGAGGCTGGAGTTAGAAACAGTGGTGCTTTGAGCTAAATGCTAACGTCAGCATGCTAACATGTGAACAATCACAGTGAAAATGCTAACCTGCTGATGCTGATGTTTACCATGTTCACCATCATAGTTTAGCTTGTTAGCATGCTAACATTTGATAATTAGCACTTCACATAAAGTACAGCCGGGGCTGATGGGAATGTTATCATTACTATTATTTCTCATTTTTTAACATCCTGAAACTTTCTGAATAATTGCTGGTCATTTATCAGCCAATAATTTCGAGTCAAACCTCATGCTAGCGCCTTACATAAACACAGTGGCGCTTTGAGCTGAATGCTAACATTAGCATGCTAATCTGCACACACTGACAATGCCACCATATTGATTGATGCTAAGATATTTTAAAAGGTATATTGTTTACCCTTTTCATCACCTTAGTTTAGTGTTAGCATGCTAAAACTCACTAATTATTTTATTATTCATATTTTGCTCATGTGCAGTTCAATGTCCTCTGTGAAATGGAGCCATTCTTCACAAGTTAGTATTTTTTAACACTCTTTTGTATATAATAATCAACTCAGGTGAGAATGAGTGTGTGCTTTAGGCTCGGATGCAGCCTCCCAGCCTCCCTCTGGATGAAACAACCATCGGGCTGAGAGCGCAGGGACATCTGGGTCCCTCATCACAGGGATGTAAGGAGCCTCAGCTATTAGGTTAGCTGAGTAGACGAGTAAACGGTTAATACATATCAACGCCGGGCGAAGACTGGATCAATAGCAGAATTGTCTGATGCGAAAATATCGATCTATCAGGAACATACAGAACAATTTAGCCACTTTAGCTAATTGATATTCACCTTGCAACTTATGAGAGGAAAATCAGACTAATTGACTGAAAGCTGAAGTCTATGCACCTGACGAACTGATGCATTTCATTCATTAAACTGATGATAAAGAAGTGACTTTTTTCCTCACAGGCGAAGCGCTACGAGCATTTCTTTTCTCTTTAAGAGCCTCAAAGTCCACAGGAAGATAAGAACAATGCACCCACTGGCAGCTAAATAAAAACCTGCCTTAAATAAGCACCAAACTGCCAGAAAGCATGAACGTTTCAACCCTTTGAAGACTTGAGCGGATGAAATGTGACAGACACCACAGCACCGCAATCCAAACAAGAAATCCAGAGCAGCCACCCCGGGTGATCTATTCACTGCAGAAGTCCAGAGTTCCTCTGTTCTCGTAGTGAATTCATCAGAGGACGCTCATAACTGTCTGAGTCCCACTGAATCATGATGCTGCGGTCTCAAGGACACAAAGCACACACACCGCCACCTGCACTCTGTAAAGACACGCTTACAGTACGAGATAAATACAGACCGTAGGATCATTCATTGCACTCGTGGCTACACAAACACAACGTGGAAGAGTTCGTTTCCCCTCTTTGAAATCAATAGTACTGCGTCTGACCCTTCAGTCCTGTGCTGCCTTCAATGAGCTCTATTATACTCAGTTATTATTGTAATCAATTAATCTGTGGGTTAAATCTGTGAAGACATTAACAGTGTTGTAAAAGAGAGAAAATCAGCAAATCCTCACATTTATGAGGCTCAAACCTACGAATGTTTGGCACATTTGCCTAATAAATGACAATTTACTGACCCATATCAATAAACTACAGCCAGCCAGACTGATAGTGGATTTTAGGGGCCAATGCCAGAGTTAAATACATCCTCTCTTGTGCAGGGTTGCCAAAACAGATGGCCAAGGTTAAAAAAAAAAAAAAAAAAAAAAAAACCCACAACAACATGGTCGTATGGCGAAAAGTTCAACTTGGCCTCATCCAATAAGGTGGATATGCAGTGTTTGCCCAGTGACAAGCTTTCAATCTCATGGTTCTGTTGGACTCTGTGGATTTTTAAATGCTGGGCTGCAGCCAACTTAAAGTAACTGATTCCTATTTAGACAATAAATGACTATCAGTCACTAAAATCAGCTGGGAGATAACACATTTCAGACACGAGTGAAATGAGTGTTTAAGTTGAATTAAACACCTCGAGAAAACATTACATCCTTCTGACTGTTTGACTGAAATGCTGCAGTCAATGAAAACAATAACTCAAAATGAAAATCTTACGTTACTTCTGCAGAGAAGTTCAACACCTGGAGACATCATGTCCACAGGGAGGCAAAATTTCACTATAAGCGGCCTCACATCGTCAAGAACCAGGACACACAGTGTGATATTGACCCGTCTCGCTAATCTGAGTCTGAAGACAAGAAGACATCAATTGCCAGTTTAAAATCAATTCAACACTGATGTGAAGAACCATTTCATTTTGATTCATGAAGCACGAGATGCATCAGAGTATTCATGAGCTATTGACAAGTTTATCAACACACCCACAAAGCACAGGCAGACACTGGGCAGCCGAAGAGGGTTCAGAGAGGTCTGGTCAATGAATAAATGGTCGAGTAAACTGCAATTATCCGAGCATCCATCTCTTTCTCAGACTTCATTTCCTTCATGACCTCCTTGCTCACACTTTTCTCTTTGGAATGCAAGATTGTCCTTTAATAAATGACAAATTGGACAAAAAACCACAAGGAGATCAATAGACTTGAGTGGCTACCGCTTTCCACTGGAGGACCTTTTTCCTCAAACTGTCTCGCCGAGTTGGCTGCGAGGCACAAATAACCCGCAGCCAACTCGGCTTGTGCTTCACTCGGAGCCTTTAATAACTCTCGTTCATCTCGGTTCCCCCAGATGCAGACTGAGGTCACATTCATATTCAAAGGCCGGCTCTTGGGCGCTTTGGAGGAGCAAGAATAGTCTCAAACGTGAGTAATGGGGCCAGTTCAAGACAGCCAATCTGTCCATCATGATGTCCATCATCCCTTATTAGAAAATCCTGTATTTATTTCCATTGGAGGTAATATTACAATAGTCTGAAGTAGTAAAAACTCTTTAAAATACGACTTGAAGCAAAGGTCTTGGTTTGCTTGCATGAGTAACGCCTGCTGGCAGAGAGCTGGGTGATTTGACTGGTCACAAATGTTACGTTCGGCTGGTCACAGCTAATGAGCAGCGTGAGTTGATATTAAAAGCAGAAATGTTCAGGCAGGAGGACGATGACAACCAAAGGCTTCAGGAAAGCAGGCATCTGGTGGAAAGCTTTATACGCCATTATTATCAGCAGCGCTATTGTCATTTAGCACAAGACAAGCTACACAGTGTGGGAGGTGTGAAGCACACAAAGCAATTATCTTTAATTGAGGTAGAGATTCACACCATTAAATGACTAATTTGGTTTTTCTTTCTAAACCGCACTCTTTCTAAATAATTGGCTCGGCTTTTGAGGATTAAAGGTTATTGGACAATGCAGCTCTGTCACAATTCTGCATCATCGGTGGGCAAAAATCAATAGTCACCCTCAGAATTTAGACAGGCTGTGCACAGATAACCAGAGCAGCCTTGATTTCAGAGACGCATTCTGTTACAGGGGAGTTTTTCACCAGTTTCTCACAATTTGCCAAATCCTGTGAAGCACAGTGCTCGCTGCTTTCTTTCCAACTTGATGAGCTTGAGCATGAGCTGTCTTTGGGAGGCTGAGCAGCGTGATCCTACGATAACTGAAGAAAAGCCTTATAAAAACAATGTAAAAGCTACCGTCCTTCTTTCTCTCCCATGAAAAACTACAACAATTGAAAGGTCTTGTAAGGTCTTCATTCTTTTTCTCCATATGTTTAAAAATATGGCTAATACTGGGTTATTTTACCATCAATTACTTTAATTAACCAGGTAAGTCCAGTAGCAGTACAGTAAAAGCACAAAAAACAAAACCCAACAGCATCAAGCCAACATTAAACTCCATTCACTGTGACAGTGGTGGTTAACACTGTCACACAGTGCTGGTGTCACTGGGGTCAACTGTGGGGGTGGATGTGCCCAATCTAGGGAAATTGAGCAATCACCGTATTTCTGTGTGCCTCATTACTTGAACTCCCCGAGGGATACATTAGACATGCCTCATATCCTTTGCATTGCATTCTCCTAATAATCAATAGCTAGCCTGCAGCTTAGTGGTCCATGGGAACATGCATGATATATTCACATGAAAGAGGAACTGTTTCAAAGAAACGCACGGCAGCCGCTCCACTCAAGCAGTTCAATCACACAGAGTGAGGATGAAACAGCTGTTGTCCTTTCAGTGCGCTCAGACAGGATGTGATTTCCGAACCAGCCGGAAAAACGCTGCTGCTTCAATGGGTCCTCCTGCAGGCTGACGGCGCGGGAAGATGATGAGCAGCGGTCACCGCATCCTCCGTTACAATAACCAAACAATGCAGCCACGGCTTTCAAAGCCAACACCTTTGCTGCAGTGAAAAGACTGCTTTTATGCATGCATGTCGTTTCGCAGTGAATAAAGTTCAGAGAGTAAAAACATGTTAATTTTCAAAAGCTGCATCGCTGCAGAGACAGATTTCTATATGCTCGATTTGGGGCTCCTCCATGCTGCTGGCAGCAGCCTACAAAGACTCACATGACTTAGGAAGCTCAGAGAAACTCGATCCGATACCGCCGACATCTCGGTCGCTGCCCACCTGTGCGAGCCTTCGCATCATTACAAGTGTGGTGTTGAGTGCTGCTGGCGTGTTACACAACATGTGACAATGTGTTGGTCTCATTGTGTCAACAGCAGTCACCCAGCTGTTCTCCACTGGAGTGGACGCTGCTTACTGATATGAAGAGCTGCCCGGGCAACAAGCAGGAAGCACACGAGCTTTTATAATCCTGTCAGAGCAGATCCTGAATGAACGTTCGCTTGTCGGTGCTCACAACTAAAAGCCGTAAGCATCGATTCGAAGCGTGTTGAGAATTTGCTGGGGCCATTTCAGTGTTATCTTTGACTTGCCTCTTGCCAATAATAGATCAATTTCTTGTCATTGATCTTTTCATGTTGCTCCTCATCCGTCTAATGATACTTATACTCCCAACTCATTACTGATGCCACATAAGGAAGATATTCTGCCTCCCAAAAACACGGACAGCAGGAACGTCGGTTCCAGTTTTCCAGCTTTGACTCAACAGACCTAATTTTAGTCATATTGAAATGTTTGATAAAGTCATACAGACAGGTGAAATAGCTCAAATGTGGGAGAAACGCAGCTTCAGATGAGAAACACCTGAGGAACATACCAACGAATTCAGAATTTGACTTTCTTTTGATCGTCACAACAGAAGTCAGATACAGCTGATTTTAATCAAATTTTCCTGTTTAAGCAAATAAATATTTAAAGTCCATCTACTGGCATTGATCAAACCCAGGATGGATCTATGAATATGCGAACAGTCCCCGCCTCTATCTCCACCCACCCCTCCGGCACTCGCCTGCAGCTCAAGCGCACCTGCACACATCAGCTTTGCTAGCTACACAGTGGGAAGTGGTAATATTAGAGTAATTCAGAAAAAAGTTTTCGAACCAGAAACTGCTGCCGAAGAAGACAAAGAGACATCGATCATCAGTCTTTACGGAGGTAAACGTGTCAGTAAATATCCACATCGAGACTGTTGGCGTTATGTGTTCATGTTTAACTTTATATTATTAGAGGATTTCTAAGTTCCCAAATGATCATTGGCCTCAAAAATCGACTAAATTAACATTTTAGCCAATGAGAAAATAGCTTTCTGACCTCGCTCTTCAGCTACATCTGCAGCCAGAGGCTTATCTGAACAGGCAGCTTCGCACCAAAAGAAACCGAAAACACCCTGAAAAGCTTCAACCGTGCGGCAGACAGAGGCGTCGAGATTTCCTCGCAAACTGAAAGCGGTTTAAAAACTCCTCTAGTCACCACTTCAACAGTCACTCACCCTGCTTTAAAGAGGGCACACGGTCAAACTCATCGGGATCGGCCACGCCGCCCTGACGTGGGACGTGTGAGGCTGTTTGAGGAGCCCTCAGCTGTGTGAATGCATTTCCTCTGATGGAGACACACAGCTGGAAACGCTGCCGATGAAAAGGCAAACAGTCGGCCGCGTCTGAACCGCTGCTGACACCCACGTCGACTCCTCCTCCGGCTCCTCCCTGCTTCATCCTACTCCTCCACCTCCTCGCCTCTTCCTCCCTCCTCTTACATGTTGCTCAGTGCTCGGGATGAGGCTTCCGGCCATGTGGGAATTTCTCCTGACAGCAGCTCACGGTTGAATCTGCGTGTCGGCGAGGAAGCTGGCGCATCCGAGCGGCTCTATCAGAGGCGGCGAACAGAAGCCTGGCAGGAAGACAAAAAGTCCTTCAATCTGTGCAGCCTTGAGGATCGAAGGAGCTTTACTCCGCTTTTCCTCGCCAGTGGAGTTGCTCAAACTTTGCAGGAAGAGTGAGAAAGGGCGACTTTTGCCGCTTTCATCGACCCCTCGGAGGATGTCGAGCCCAGATTATCTTGGGTGAAAAGGGAAAAGCTTTGATGAGATCTTCTCCAGCAGGCGTTTCCAGTGATTCGCCCTTCTGTGAAAAAGGTCTGAACAGGACCGACGAGGCACCTAAGCCGCTCTGTCACACTGACGCTGAACAGCTGTTGCGCTCATCTCAGAAAAAGAAAGGACCGTTCAGGAGCTACAGAGTCCGACTGGACACGATGCTGAAAAAACTTGTTTGCATCATAAAAGCGCCTCGTACTTAGCAACTGAGGAGGATGCGAGACGGTGTGATGACCTACCTGTATTTGACAAGTGTGTTTTTCACCTCGTTGGAGAGAGGAGCGCAGAGGGAAAAAAGTCAGCCGGAGGGAACAGGGGAGGGGAGGCAGCGAGGGAAAGGCGTGAAGCAAAGGCTGTGAGAGGGAAACAGAGAGACGACGAACAGGAGCTGAGGAGGACACAGGGAGGAGAACCTGACTGAAGGAGCCGAGGCAAAACAGCGCGTCAAAGACCTCCCAAACGCCCCTTTAATGCTGGAGGATTGTGTTTTGTCAGAGCCATACGGGGTGAGTATGTATTCTGTTTGATGTGCCCATTATGGCAGCAAATTAAACAGATCAAAGCAGCAGCTGTCAAACACTCGCTGCTCGCTCAAATCAGAGCCCGAATTCTGACGTTAGTAATTTTTTATCGCTGAGCAGTGAATGCAGCGTGAGTGACTGTACTAAATGAATCATGGAACAAGTGCTGGGCTTCATCAGCTGTCAGCAGAGCTTTTATAGTTCAGACTCAGAGTGTGTGTGTGTGTGCGTGTGTGTGTGTGTGTGTGAGTGTGTGTGAGTGTGTGTGCGTGTTTCACTCAGGAGAAAGTGGGAGGTACAAGGAGTGAGATGATTTGATTCAAGGCATCATTAAAAACCATGGGGATGACGAGTCACATGACTGGCATCCCAACACTTGTGTCACTGTGTTCTCGGAGGCAGAAACGCGACGGAGTTTCAGAAGTGAACCAGGACGAGCGATCAGTTATCAATAAAGATCAATAGGCAGCTGTTAACCGATGTAAGATTTCAAGCAGAAAAGGTGAAAAATTCACTCGTTCAAGCTTGTTGAATGTTACGATTTGATGCAGATGACAAGTAATTTCATGTCATTCATTTATTTATTTTTTCCATTAATCGACTGGTCCGAAAAACATCTTAGAGTGACGGAAAATATCGAGCAGAAGAAGAAGGAGGGCGAAATTTTGGCATTTCTGAGAAACGACTTGACAGCTGCAGATGAAGTTAGTTCCACTTGAATAATTGAAGAATTTCGGATGGTAAACTGAACAAAAGGAATTTAAAGACATCAACTTTGACCATTTTCCGAAATCTTGTCAATCAAAAACAATTGATTGTTTAATTGAGAAAATAAACAGCACAATAATCAATAATGGAGATAACGGTCAGTTGCTGTGATTTTGATGCTGGAATAACTGATTGAAGTTATTTTTCAAGTTGTTTTATGATTGCAAACTGAATTTTTGGGGGCTTTTGGATTGTTGTGTTAAGCAATCTGAAGATCCTCACATTTAATTAACTTAATTGATTAACTGAGGAGCAGTTAACAGATACTGGAAGCGCCTGCAGGCCTGAAGTGAACCCTCGTATGTTAACACTGAAACGATGGCAGAGGCATTTGAGGATGAAAGTGGGTAGACTGCTCTGTGGGATGAGCTCGGTGAAGTGTCTATGATCCACCTGCTGCTTTATTTGGCCTCACACCATCCTCCACTGGCTTAATCATGATCAACAATGGCAGGGAAAGGAGCCGAGCACCTGTTAATGCTCCGTTTCCTCTTTCTGCCGCGCAGACGGTACACGACCAGCCTCATTCCTCTGCTTTGACGCCAGCCTCCTCCAGCCGAGATGGCTAATCAAGTATCCATAAGGACACCGGAACATATAAATTAATGGTATGATTGGGACTATTCATCTCAGTTAGGAGAACGTCTTTGTGTTTGTCTATCTAGTTAGCTGAATCACTGAAGCTCTAATGCGATTTCCTTTTGTCTCATTATGATTGAGCCTTGATAGGTGCCCATTAGCGGCCTCGGTCAACTACGGCTGCGGGGGAGGAGGATTGATCCTCGTGTTAATGTGTACAGATAGATGACCGTGTTAGGATGTAAATAACTGCCCTGCGACGACCCCCCCCCCCCCCCGTCATATAGGCACAAGGACACACACACACACACAGCAAGAGGAGTGCACCATGTGTGCATTACCCATAGCAACAGCACAATCAACCCCCAACAATGCAAGGACTGAGACGAGACCTGACAGAATAAAATCACCTTCGGGTTACAAAACCATCTGCAGCTATTCATTCCTTGAGGCGTCATAGCAACTTGATGTTTTAATTCATTCAGCGCGGCCGCCATTCACCGAAATTCCACTCTGCTTTGTGACTACTGAAGTTTTCAAGGCGATGAAAGTCTCTGGGCACAAAGGCCTTTCTAAACTGAAATATTTCAGGTATCGAAAGCTCCAAGGTTTCATCCTTGAGAAATAAATTCAGCCTGGACGTCACGAAGAAGGTCTGCGGCGTCCTGGCCTCCCGACGCCGTGGATTCTGAGCGCCGACCGCGACAGAAGATGTAATCAGTGTCAATCAAAGCACATGAATGCTAAAAGCACTTGGGATGTTTGGACAAGCTGTGGGGTGACGTAACACCCGTCCAGGAGGCCACGAAAAGCCAGAAATCAACATGACCTTCAATTCAAATCAAACAATCTGTTTACACAATTTCCCTGTCAGGCTCCATTTTTCCTAATCACAGCGAGTACAGTCGAGCTTCAATAGAGCTTTCGCAAATAGAAAGTCGGCCACTGAATGTCCTCACCGCTCAATTATAAACCTTTAAAGAGACATGCAGGGCGAATTCACAGAGAGGGCAGGAGTCTGCATGTTACCGTACGGTGTGAATTAAAAGACACTCAGCGAAGACGAGACTTTAACGCTCTTTGTGGGAAAACCGAGTCACTGCAGCAGCAAATGCATTTCAGCACGTTAAACAGAAGAAATGGTGAAAGTGAAACATAAACAAACTGAGGTTACATAAAATGAGATTATATAAACAACAGTGACAGGTTCTGCATCAGAACGTGTTCAGAAGAATGAGAAGTCTGCACTGAAATGATAGAATACTTTATATTGTAGTGCCAGTGGTGGAAGAAGTACTCAAACTAGCAGTACCGCAGTGTAGAAATACTCTGTTACAAGTAATAGTCAAAACTTCAATTGAGCACAATGAAACTAAGTCAGTTAGCATCAGAACATGCTTAAAAGTACTATAGGTAAAAGTACTATTATGCAAAATGTCCCATTTTTTGTATAACATATATTATATAGTTGGATTATGATGATAAACATGGAGCTAATTTTAATTACTTAATTAAAGTTTTGTCTTATTTTAGACTTTTATAAATCATCATCATTAATCCAAATCTGTAAAGTAACTAGTGACTAAATTTGTCGAATAAATGTAGCGGAGTAAAAGTACAATGTTAGCCTGAGATTTAGAGCAGCAGAAGTATAAAGTAGCATCGACGTAGTAATGAATGAAGCAACAGCAGCAGAATATACAAGAACAAAGGAAAAATGGTCACGTGACAGGAAAAACAAGAATACACAACATTTCCTCACGTTTGAATTCTGCCCATTTTAGATAAAGTTAATCAGCAGATTTCAACTGATTTCATCCCATTTATCAATATTCCCAATTTAGAATTACATCATTTCAACAATCTGACCCCAAATTCAGGAAGAAGCTGTTCTGCTGCTTTCAATCGCAGCAGTTGATGTACGAGCACTTCTGATCATGTTAGAGTCGCAGTCTTTAAATGAAAGTGTTGAATATGAGATGAGGCTTTTTTAACAGCTTTGTTTATGTTCTTCCCGCCTGCCGCCGAGCCAGAAAATCACTGCCTCTCTCCATCTGTTACGCCTGGCACCGGACATGTGAAGCTACAGTAAATCTTGCCAGTCAAAAGCGAACTCAAAAATGTTCTCCGTGTCACAGCAGACTGATAATCTGCACTCCAATTTTCCACTTTGTTCCACTGTGCTGAGAGCGAAGCTGTCGGTCCTACTACAGAGTGAAAATCAGTGTGGCAACAGCTGAATTGTCGTTTTTGTGAGCTTAAAACGAGCTCTTTATCCACAGAGTCCACCATGTTTCTACAGGAGCCCAGAATGGACAAACCAAACACTTAGAAAACGCCCTTTTAGCAGCTGTTGTTGGTTCTCCTGTACGCTTGGAAAGAAGGAATCCAATTGGTTGCAATCTGCAACATGACCACTAGATGCCACTAAATCCTTCACGCTGGCCCTTTAAGGCTGAAGCTAATGATTCATTTCATTATGGATTAATGGCAGTTTCCGATTAATACGTTAATTATTGATCTGCAAAATGTCAGGAAATAGTGAAAAATGTGCGTCACAATTTCCCAAAGTGCAACTTCACGTGTTTGAACTCCTTTTTTGGAATCCAAAACCCAAAGATATTGAGTTTACCCCCATTGAAAACAAAGAAAAGCCTCAAATTCAAACATCTGAGAAGCTGGAACAAGTTATTTTTTGTCATTTGATGTAATTATCCGTCAAGCTGACGACTGGTTTCAGCTCTTCAGACCTTCTTTAAAAGTCACACAGTCTCCCTTTAAGAAAACTTGACGCTTTCTGCCCCTTAATGTCAGAAACAAAACAGTCGCTGCCCACTCACATATATATTTATACAGCCTTGTTTTCGGCTGTTCCCGTGCGCTCTGACAGCTCTCACCTGAAACATTATCAGAAAGCGTCTTCTAATAACAGGCAGCTTGCTTGTAGTGAGATAATGACTTTGATAGAAGGAGAGTTTATCTCTTTGATTAAAATGCTGTGAAATGAGCCTGTAACCTCACGGCCGTCCACCGCCTCCGACACGCCGTCGGTAGAGCTCCGCGCTCCGACTCTCTGCTCTGGGATTTTGAGTCTCGTAAGAATTGCCGCTCCAGGCCATTTCTATCCTGAAATACATAACATCTGCACATACTTCTGACCTGTACATCCTGCCCAGTCAAACAAAACAAACACAATGCTCCAACCCTTCGACACCGCGGACGCAAACAGTGATGGTGATATAAGAAGGACTCTATAATAACTTGAACAAAGAGGTAAAGGGAGGTTTCTGTGGCGAATTCCTGATTTCAAGGCAACCTTAATTGGCCAGAAAAACGACTCTTGAAAGCATCGCCTCCCACGTACAATTAAGTATCCTCTAGAGAGCGGCAGCCTCTTGCTGTACGGCATGACTAATCTGACAATGTGGGCAAAACACAGAGAGAGTCAAACAACTCACAGGAGAACCTTTGGCATTTACGCTACAAGAGAAGAGAGACTCGCCGCTGCAACACTCTCTAACTCTCTAATGGCGTGAGAAAAAAAAACAACAAGCCTATGAAAACAGTTAGCAGCTTAAACACTCATCCTGATTTAAAAACGGCCTCGTAACCTCCTCCAAAAACACAAGCAAGTCAAAATCCTGCACAGATTGTTGAGTGCCAGCTCCCGGATTTTCAGCTAAAATCAAACTTGGCCGTTCAAAGAAGTCTGAGCCTTCATGCTGAATAACAAACAGACATTATCAGCAAGGGCTTAATAGCATGAGCTTTGGTCCACATGTGTCCTGTTTGACTGGGGTTTTCAGAGGTAAAACAGACATTTTAAGACTTGTACGTACGTATTTAGTTTGATTTTAAATATCTTGTAAATATTTTCATTTAAAGCCAGAAATTGCAGTAATTTCGTAAACCCAAGCCTCGAAAAAAAAACAATTAAAGTTGCATTAATTGTTGGGTTTTTTCCCCTTTCAGTGGGAAATTTAACAAGCTGACAACACAACAATGATGTACAATGGCGAAAAAAGCTAGCTAACGTTTGCCTATTTACACATAAGGCTGAAACAGCGCAACATTAGCATGTAACTTCAGTTGTGTTTATCACCAGTATTCACTCCCAATATTCCAAATCCCAATGGAAGTACTGGGCTGTTAAAGAGCTAAATGCTCCTCTATGTTCACCAGATAGTCGCTGACCTTAGCTGCTGTTTGACATTGGATGGGGAGCTCACGGGGGTTGTGGCTGAAAATATAACCCTGATAAGAGCTGTGAGACTGAACTTAACAGTAAAGCTGTGAGCCATAAAACCAAAGCAAAGAGCTAAAAAATCACTAAAATGCTCCATAGATCTGAGGGCAGCTGCCCAGTCGACTGATAACTCTGGTTTGTCAATACGAGCGACCACATTACAATCATTAGACCTGTCGTACGTGACAAAATATGGCTTAATGCAGCTTTAATCCATTATGAATCTCTCATCTTCAACCCACAACAGGCCTTTAAGAGAACTACATTACCAAACCATAAATGGATGAGCAGAAAAAAATCATTTACATACTTTCCAGCTCATTTCTATGCTTTTGTTGGAGAAAAGGAAACTAAGTCCCATCAGCAGGACATTAAATCACAGCTTGATGTCGGTCAGTTAAGACGAGGCCAATGTGTTGGTGTGACCCTGGTTTGAATAACAGCCTCGTAATGAGATTTAGGAAATGTAAGCACTCGATCATGTGAAGCCAAACATTTCTAAAGTACAACGCGTGTTAATACAGTTAAGTGCTTTATTATCTGCTGCAGTATGTTATGAAATCTGCATTTATACTTCTTCATCAGGATGTTTGAGCATTCCTGCCATTATCACTGCAGCATAGTCACCGACCCACGTCTAATTATTCATGCAAATATGCCCCAAATTTAATGTTTTCAGCCTCTCAAGTACAAATATTTCCTGCTTTTCTGTATTTCATGTTATTGTAAATTGACAATTTGGGGTTTTGGACTAAACAAGTGATTTAAAGACATCATGTTGGGACATTTTATCATTTTCCTGACATTTTATAGACCAAATTATCCTTAAACCGCCATGAATACTTCAGATTTTTACAACAGGAAATGCAAAGCTTCGTATGTCACATGGTACGCAGCCTGATGTTGTTAATAGATGGTATCGATTACTGATCAGCAGCAATCAGCTGCTCATATCTTAAACTCAAGAAGCTGCAAAACACACACCAACTATAATCGAAGAGTACCTCCACCTGGTCTAATCTCTGTTTTCCTTCATAGTCTGTTTGTAGTCTGAATGGTATTGACCAATCGTGTTTGAGCAGGCTTTGATTGCATGCAGGCAAACAGTCCGCGTTGAGAACAAAAGAGGCGGGAATGTAATCTAAATGCAATCTCTGAACCCATCAACTAAATTCGGATGAAAATTTAGCTTTTCATTAGTGACTTGAGAAAGAACCTGATCCCGGTTACACAACAGGAAGTCTTGGCCCAGATATCCATTATCTGGATATGAGCTGGCTACACAGGAAGCCCAGAATTATTGGCTGTTGCCCCCAGAGGTTAAATTGATAGCCGATGGATTCCAAGATTGCACAGAGTCTAATAATCCCACTTGGACTCCCGCTGCTGGTGACAGCATGCTTCTCCCACACTGCGGGTTGCTGTGATGTGGTGTGGTACAATAGTGCCTGCTTATGATTACAAATCAACACGGGGGGTGGGGGTGGGGGGGGGTGAGGCAAAGATACCGAGCGAGGTGGAAGGGACAGGAGCATGCTTACCACCGCCTCTCCGCTAACCAACACGGTCAACAGCTGGAGCCGCAGCAGGACTGTGACCCGCAGCTCATGGGGTTAATAAACGTACTTTAAAACCCTCAGCAGCCGATGCTCCCCAGAGTCCCACCTCTGATAAACATGTCTGTAGATTCAGTGTGACTTACACTTCACAGGAATATCACCACCTCCGATGTACATCTCAAATGAACGGCCGTAACTCCAGAAATCAAAGAAAAAAAGACGAACTTTACAACCCCACGACTTTCAAAAAGGAAAACCATGAATATTAGCATTTTGCATGTTGTGCTATAAATACTTGTTGATACTGCTAAGGCTCAGGGTGTCCAGTCAGCCGCTCTCCTCTGTCATTTGCATACAGTCGTTTCCCCTGCAGTGAAATCCTGCACACACAGTATCGGACTTTAAAAGCACCTGTTCTGTACCTTTCAACCCACAGAGGCCAGTGAAACTAAGTTTTTGCTCCTTCCAGTGAATCTAGAGCTACTCTTCTGCTAGACAGCCACAAGCCACAGCGATATAAAACACTCATCGGCTAAATTACTGCACGCCTGGGAGCTGCTAAAATGAGACTTAGCCTGTTTCCCTGTCTGTCATCTTTAAAAATAAATTTTTTGGCAAAACTGTCAGCAGAGTTTGACGGCTGACCCTCTGCTCTATTTAACACAACTTGAGCTAAATGAGCTAAATGTGACAGTCCCACATTGGGCTTGTTATCTGGGAATCAGACCTAAATATGAAGAAATCTCTCTCCGCTCCAGTAAGACGGCACTGAGCTTTCTTACTCATGTTCCTTTGGGGAAAGAAGTATCGAGCGAAACAGGGATGAAACTGTTAATAGCCCAGGGAGCCAAACACCAACCACTGAGGCTGAAATTAGCAAACAGAGACAAAGAAGGGTCGTCTGCGCAGCCATCTGACAGCACAGTCCATACTGAGCAATTAAAGATTAAGACAGCGTTTCCTTTTCAACTAATTAGGATACAGAGACAACATCGGAAAAGTGCAATTGGACTCGGTGGAGTATTTGACACAGAGTGAACGTCCATGCAATTATCAGAGAAAGGCTAATTTGTGCAAAGTGAAGCAAGCTCTCAGAGCAAACTGTCCAAAAATTCTGTATCCAGTAAAATAAGAAGTCCAGAATGCTGTAAGAACCCACTGAAAGCTGTTCTATCATTTCCGATTAGCCAGCAACGCGCTAATCATTCCTCTTTTTCTCTGCTACACCTCCAGTAAGCATGCACAGGTGGACGACATGGTTTCAAAACAGCCGCTGCACTTTGACCTTGTGATTGACGGCTCACTTGACCCATTAGGATCTTCCATGTCACATCCACAGCCAACAACAGCCCACCAGAGTCTGCGCTGGAAACAAGTGCCTGTCCCTCTTCTTTCGTGTGAAGATCGAGCCAATTACATGTGATTGTGAAGATGACTGGCGCTTCATACAGCCAATGAAATTCCAGAAAAGAAGATATACTGCTTCAGGGCTAACTTAGAGTCAAATCAGGGGATACTACACAGGGTTTGAAACAATAAAGATAATAAATAGCCTTAATCTAAACATACTTAGCATGAACATATTTATAGATAAATATACATATAGATTGCCTAAATACTTAATACATAAATACAGATATTTATCTATGTAAACACAGTACAAGCCCTGTTTTTGGTGAACGCCTAGACGTACCGTTAGAGACATACATGCAAAATATTCAGTTTCTGTGTTATTGTTGCCAGTTTTATTCAACTAGAGGAAGGCTTCATGTTACGGTCCCATTGTGTTTTCCAGCTAACAAGGCCCAGATATCATCATCTGCAGGCGTCTATTTGCAAAAAAAAATATATTCAGGTGGATTAAAAACCTTCTACTTGAGTGTGTTCAAACTTCTATGAGTCAATGCCAGCAGCGCTTACAGTGACTCTGACCGCTGGGGATAAAACTTAGAGTTTTACATTTCAAAAGAGACCGAACCATGAAGAATGGCTTTCAATTTACCTTGGGTACGTCTGTATAATGTACGGGAACGGTAAGAAAACCATAAACCCCAAACCCCCAGAGTAAGGCCATAGTGCTGTGTGAGATAGAGACAGGCAGTGCAGAGGCAGACAGGAAATAAGGAAAGAGAGAAGGGTATGACATTCAACAGCTGGAATCGAACCAGCCATGCTGTATGTACTGGAACCATTCGGCACTCCAGTGACTAATAAAGAGGCAAAAACTAAGCATTATGGTGACATTTCAGTGTTCTGGGAGCTTCGGGTGTCTGACCTGTCTCTCCTGCTGAGAGCTGCAGGTGTGGTTGACAAAACAAACACAAGCTCCTCACACTTTTTGTTTCCTACCTGCTGACTCCAGCAGGACGTGGTAGTCTGCTCCCCTCTGAGTGGGTGTCTCATCGTCAGGCTCCTGTCTCTCAGACTCCTCATAACGGGCCCAGTTTGACTCCAGCTTCCTCCTGGAGAACACCTCCATCCTGTCATCTTCCTCCTGAAAGGCGTCCCCGTCATCTTGATCCTAAGAGGGAACATGGTGGGACACTCAGTGAGTCATGTGTGAATCGAGTGACATTAAAGTGATGCCTGGAGTGCTTTTCATGTGGCACATCTGGAGTTTTAAGTATGACTCACACAAACCAGAGTGTGTGTGTGTGTGTGTGTGTGTGTGTGTGTGTCAGATCAAGACTAAAAGCTAAAGTCTTCAAGTTAGTTTTAAACGGCCAAAGAGCAGAAAACGTGCTGTCACAGAGAGAATCAAGACACTCAATTGCGCACAAGAAAAGTGATGTAAGCAGATGTGTGATAAACGGAGAGAGAGAAGTTCAAACCCTGCCTACACCGACGTCGAGCAGGGAGTTTCAGACGCTGTTAGACGGCCCGACAACCACTTTATTTTGTCGGCCTTTGACTTTAATCCACTTAACTCCACTACGCTAATTTCACCAATTTACATGGAGCTTCACCAAGTCGAACACCAGGTAATAAAACTGAACATTTTAAGACAAAAACAAGCTTAAAGTACCTTGCATCCATTACTCAATTTTCATTTAAAATCAAGATGTTGGGGTGGAACACAAGGAGAGGACGAAGATCAAAAAGCCTTTACCTGCATTCAAACTGAGAGATTAATGCTGTAGAGCTGAAACCACGGTCAATTAATTTATCAACCGATATTCAAATAACCATTTGATGAACTTTTAAAGCAGAATTAGCGTGTTCCACCTCCTTAAGTGTGAGAATTTGCTGCTTTTCTCTGTTTACATGATCGTAAAATTTCATGACATACACACTAAACCGGCTTTGACATGACACAGTTTGGTACAATTCAGCTGGTTTCACAACAGATCATGTCAAAAAGTGACTTCTTTGCATGATTTGTACACACTAAAGTCTTTTCCATGACAAAAATGAGACTTCCACTGACAACGACGGCGCTCCATGAGGTGTAACTGAAAGTGCATTTTGTAAAGCGGTCATTAACACATAGCTCTCATTCATGATCGGTAGCTAAGCTTAACAACAGAGTCAAGGTAAACGACACGTCACACTGTATGACAAAGAGCTGACACAACACAACTCATTAAATTTGTCTGAGTCATAGATTTCTTCCACCATTGAAACAGAGCTGCACAAACCTTCAGTAATGTTGTCATGGAAATATTCAGGACAACGTGTGGTTTTGCTCAGTTTTTCTGGTCCCTTGTCAAAACTCACAAACACATAATATTATCATCAAAGGCCCCATGGTAGCTGTGGATGCACCAAAGGAGATTTGTATGATTGCAATCAAGGAGCCCCTGTGTACCAAAGGAGATTTGTATGATTGCAATCACAGAGCCCCTATTGTTCCCCCTCCAATTCTGCAGTTACCATGGCGGAAGCATCGACTGACAGAGCATCCCAGTGGAAACCAAGCCGAACTCTCTGGTGTCATATCCGGAGCCTAGATCATGCAATGATAATACTGAAGTGCTGTGGAAGTGCTTGATCACTATGACGATGCATCAAAAACGCTTCATCTCAGTCTAACTCTACTCATGCTGACAGGATGTCACTGTGTGCATTATGCATGTGCAGCAGACACATGTGGATGCGATCACGCTAACACACACCCAGCAGTCAGCCACTGTGTATGCGGTCCTGCAGCTACTGAGGCTGAGTGAAAATCACAACTCTGCAACAGCTGCAGAGGCTGTGCTTTCATTGTGTGGAAAAAAAAACGTCACATAACGGCAAGCGTGTTGACGTCATAGCATCTCACGCCCCTAAATTGGTATTGATGTTATTTACGAAGCGTAACTTTATTTAAACTATACGTCAAAGTTTTCGTATTTTGATCATGGAAGTTACACTGAATTTAGTGTTAATTAAGCCGAATTGAGGACGAGGTCCTACTAAAAGTGTACAACATCGCCCAAGAGCTGTGTGTGTTTTCTTAGTGACGCAAATATAAAATGACCATTTTTTCAATGGGGTTTGGTAGAGTGGATTAACGGGGCCGCCTGGGGAACGCCAACTTTCCACGCGCTCTCACCCGGTGATGGAACTCCGCTGTATGGCCGCTTCCTCCGCGTCCACGACCGCGGTAGTGGTCTCTTTTCCCCCGGCCACGGTGGTGGCCTCCTCTCCCTCTGCCCCGGTGTTCACCGCCAAAGCTGTCGCCGTCGTTACCACCTCGGCCACCTCTTTTCCAGCTGCCGCCTCTGCCTCTGCTCGGTCTTCCCTCCATTGCTGTCAACTGTGACCGGACAGTTTAGCATGTAACACCTGTGTCTTGAACGGAATGAGTGTTACATTGAATGGTGCCCCACGACAAAATGGCGTCTGATGGTTCCGGATCCATTTGGACAAAAATAAGCCATGTCATGCTTATGCGTGAACCAATTAGAAACAAAACAATCAGTTTTACTTTACAAAATGTAATGTCAACATTTTAAGATTTTTATTATATATATTATTATTTGATATAGTAATTCACGACATATGACTTACACCATAGCCCAATACAAAGTCTGTTCTGATGAAAAAAAAAAAAAAAAAAAAAAACTATATATATAATCAGTCAAATTTCAATAGTTCTATGGAATTTTGTTCTACTGAATACAAAATTCAGTGAATAATGTAAAAATCGCAAATAACTCTCAAGATTTGTTTCTGTAGTAGAAGATGAAATAGCTGTATTATACATGTGATGCTCCAAACATGTTGACTGAGGACTTAAACACATTTCAATAAACTGAATATTACAACTACCTCTACACTAATAGTAGTGTGTTTGACAGCATGTTTTGTGACCCCCTTGAAAACCAGAGGACATATCTACAGCGGTTCATTCTGGTATGATAGGAAATTGACATAAATAATGATGCGCAACTCATGACTGTTTTTCTTTTAATTTCAGGAAAGCTCTTAATGGAGCCACAAACGAGCACCTCTGTCTGACCTGTGAACAGTAACACAGATAACACAGCACCATGGGCGTAGATCCTCCAAACAGCACTTTTGCCAACACGTCGCATGTCCCGGCTGCGCCTCACAGCCTTTGGGAGGCTATAACCATCGCTACAGTGTCGGCCATTGTCAGCTTGATAACTATTGTCGGTAACGTGCTGGTCCTGCTGTCCTTCAAAGTCAACAGCCAGCTGAAGACTGTAAACAACTATTACCTGCTGAGTTTGGCTTTCGCTGACCTCATCATAGGTGTGCTGTCCATGAACTTATATACCACGTATATCCTGATGGGCTACTGGTCCTTGGGAAACCTCGCATGTGATCTCTGGCTAGCAGTGGATTACGTAGCCAGCAATGCTTCAGTTATGAACTTACTCGTCATCAGCTTTGACAGGTACTTCTCCATCACAAGGCCGCTGACTTACAGGGCTAAAAGGACTCCAAAGAGAGCTGCCATCATGATAGGTCTTGCATGGCTGGTGTCTTTTGTCCTCTGGGCGCCGCCCATTCTGTGCTGGCAGTACTTTGTAGGAGAGCGAAAAGTGCTTCCTGACCAGTGCCAGATCCAGTTTTTGACAGAGCCTGTGATCACATTTGGGACAGCCATTGCTGCTTTCTACATCCCTGTCTCTGTCATGACCATCCTCTACTGTCGGATCTACAAGGAGACGCAGAAACGGACCAAAGATCTGGCAGAGCTGCAAGGACTCGCAACAGAAAACGTTCCAGAGGGGACTAAACCACAGAAAACCATCATTCATTCTTGCTTTCATTTCACCAGAGAGAGGAGAGACCGGAGCCAGGCCTCCTGGTCCTCATCGAACCAAAGTAATGCCACTAAAACTACCACTAGATCAGATGACGCATGGGTGAAAGCGGATCAGATCACTTCTTTTAACAGCTACACCTCCTCTGATGAGGAGGAGCATCATGTGTCGATAGATACCCCACAGGGATCTTTCAAAGAGCAAGGTAGTGGGCAAAGTAATAAGAATGGGCAGGTGACTGATTATACAGAAGATCGGTACTTTTCCACTCCTGAAAAGAAGAACAGCAAAAAGCACATCTCTTATAAGTTCAAACCTGGCTCAAAGGGTAAAAATGGCAATCCCACAATTGCAACACCGTGCGCGGCCGACGCAGAGCAGCCCGCCAAAAACGCCTCCCCTTCCTCCTCCACCACCTCCAAACCCATGGACCCGGCCCTGAAGAACCAGATCACCAAGAGGAAGAGGAACGTGCTGGTGAAGGAGAAGAAAGCAGCCCAGACACTCAGTGCCATCCTCCTGGCCTTCATCCTCACGTGGACGCCGTACAACATCATGGTCCTCATCTCCACTTTCTGTGCCAACTGCATCCCCACGTCCCTGTGGCACCTGGGCTACTGGCTCTGCTACGTCAACAGCACCATCAACCCCATGTGCTACGCCCTCTGCAACAAGACCTTTCAGAAGACCTTCCGCATGCTCCTGCTCTGCCAGTGGAGGAGGAGGCGGAGAGGCGAGGACAAGCTGTACTGGTGTGGACAAAACCAAAATGTCAACAATAAAATGACTTGATGTGGAACTTTAATACAAGAGCAAACTTGCTACTTTTACCCACATGTGGATTTTCTTGATATATACCGTAGTCAGTGGTCATCTTCAGCATGAAGTGCTGCATGTGATTTTTGTGTTAAAGTGCAAAATGTTGGTGGAAAGTGAGCTGAGCCTGACGCAGCGCTTAAACTGCTGTTCCAGATTCTTACAGGAAGACACCTTGTGAGGGTGGCGACACATTCTGACAAAGGTTAAAGGTTAAAGGATGGGTTCAGATAAGTCCATCTTAAAGAGGAGCTTCACTGATTTTATACCTCAAAGTCGATACAGGTCTTGGGGGATTACGAACGCATCTGAAAAGAGTTGCATGAAGTCTTTTGTGGCTCCAGAGGGAGCCGAAGTCTGATAAACTGACTCAAGTGATGTCATCTGAGTCAGCTCACTCAAGCGACGTCATTTGAGTCAGCGTCAGTTGCTTGAGGCTAGCAGCTCCAGGCTACATTAGCCGCTGCTAGCATAACACACCTGAACCTTCATCTGAACTGTCAACAATTGGGTTGCATTGTGGGTAATGTAGGCAGCATGTTTTGATGAGGAAGGAGAATGTCTGCAGTACAGCGAGCTTTGACTGAAATTCATTTGTGTGGATTTCGTCCCCAATTTCTTACACTGGAGTCACACTGTGAAGGAGTCACTTCAGGGCCAGTGTGTACAGGAGGAATAATTACAGGAACTAGAGACAACATACTTTAATGGATGTGCTGTATGAGCATGTGAGCATAAAGTCTGAACCTATCCTTAAACCTCATAATCCTCCTTTATTCTATTGCTCACCTGCACTGTATATAAAGGAAATATTCTAGACTTACACATTTCAAAGTAATTTATAGTATAAAGATCATATTCACTGATTTTACACCTCACACATGGTAAATATAAACTGTAAGTGTATATCAGTGTTTAGTGAATGTTTCCTCTTTTGTTTTCTATCTTAGCTCCTGTAGTCGACATCTGATCTCGTGCTCAAGGGCTAATCTGTAAATTTCTGTGCATTTCCAGCTGCATTAGTTTCACAGGTGTAACAAGATATAAGAGATTGTTTATGGTTCACACACTCTATTCCTGTCGATATTCACATTACTTTAAAAAAAGAGAAAAAAAACAGACACATTTGAAGTAACCTCTCTCTGACGGATGAGTGACGCTGTTGTAAATTATTGCACTCGTGTCTTTTAATGATGTAGTGTCAGACGTTATCTCTCTAAACTCTGTGCCTTTTGTTCTGCTCAGAGGCAAAAGTGCTTTGTGGGTGAATCTGTGCTCTTTGTCTGTCTGTGCAGTTCTCTGTGTACTAAAATGAACAGTGAAATACAAACTCAAAGGCAGAATTACACTTTTCTGTCAACATTTTCAACATCAAGTGTGTTGAATCTGATCTGATTCACTTGTACACTGTTTTTTCTTTTGTTTGAGAAATCATTACCTGCTCCAACATTTGAGTATTAAAACTAATGTGTCATGGATGACATGACGACTGTTGCAGAACGATCAGCAGAGGTCGCCAAAGGTCAGGTTTGTGCAGACGTTCTGCACTAAAACCATCTGACGCAACTCAGCTATTAAAGGATGAGTCTGGTGATATTTTTCTTATTGCCTAGGCATCAAAAGACCAAAACCAACAATGAACCGATCCGACTGAAAAGTATTGTTTCCACTGTTGTCCAAAACTACGCAAAAACCCACATGGTTCCACTGGGTGATGTGTTCCTTTACTACTATCAGCATGGATACAGCAGTTTTGGTCTTCTCGTAAGATGTGTTCACCATTAGAAAACCATAAAGATGATCACCAGCCTCACGCCTCCAAGCAGCGGTGCACAAACTTCCCACGTTACGGCTGAGACGCTGATCTGTTAAATTCAGCCTAACGAGCTGCAGCGCGCTGACTTAACCAGCACCTGTAGGTTTTTCTGGATGTCTGCGCTCAGACTGGCGGGATAATGTCTGAGCAAATCAACCGAGAAGTGATTTCTCAGATAGTCTGAAGGATTTTTAGAGGCCTGAATGAGTCGAACATCCTTCTTATCCTGTAATCACCTTCAGATTTGGGAACCACTGACTTTAAGCATCAAAAGTTCATTCTGAACCTCTGACATAGCAACATAAAAAATAAATAAATCCCAACTTCATGTCCTCTTACTAGCTTTTTTCTGAGATTTCAGCTGTATCACACGGTTTTGATGGAGTCTGCTCAGTCATTGTGGAGGTTAATCTACTTCACCTCCATCACAACTGAACAAGCACCCTTTGCTAATGAAGACCATGTGATATGGCTGAAAGCTCTGAAAAGGCTAAAAACTAGACCTTGAGTTGGTTGTGTCGTCCTGTGTTGTTACTGAAGAATCATTCGTCACTTATCACAAACACATTTTATTGGGACTTTACTGTCCGCTTTATTAAAAGTAAAGTCAGTTACACTCTAGAGCTCTTGAAAGCAACCACACAGCTCTTTCATCCCGCGCACCGCCAATGATTATCATTTTAATTTATACACCTTAGGCACGTAAATGTACAGCGTGTGAATTCTGGCCATACAGTACGCCACACAGTAATTGAAAAAAACTGAGAAGGCCATGTGTTCACTCTCAAACAGACAAGATGATCTGAAATAAAAACACACTTGTTATATACCATTGCAATTTATTTATCTAAGCTTTTAGTTAAATAAGAATTTATCAGTCTTAAAATTCAATCCATCTTCATTCACAGTCGTATTACTGAACTTGACAAAACAAGAAAATCTCTGTATATATGTTCTCTTTCAGGTAGTGGAATTAGCAGCAGTGGACAAACGCACACCGGAGGGTTAGCACAGAAAAGATGAAGTGTAGTCGAGCCACGTGTTGAAAGTATAGAGCAAATGAAGGGGCTTTGCGGGGGTTAAGAAATTTCTATCAGTGCAGTATGAAAAAAAAAATCTTATTTTTTTCTTAGTTCCCAATAGCATATAGGAAATCAATTTATCAACAAAGAAATCTGTACAATAGACCCAGAGGGAAAAAATGACACTTAAAAATCTTGCTTCCATGGCATAACTCAAGCTCCGTGAGGCAGACTGAGGGGACGTGTGCAGTACTACCTCCTCTTGGCAGCTGGCCTGGTGCCCTTGCTGCTGCCGCCTGCCTTGCTGGAGCCCTTGGAGCCAGAGAAGAACTTGGTCACGAGCTCGGAGACGTCTGGAAGCTCGGGGTTGGGGCTCAGCATGTGCATGGACTGCTCTATTTCCTGTAAAGACGGCAGTGATGGAAAACTGAAGGCTGGGGACAAGCTCTGGAAACCCTCACTGATTGATTTCTCACAGTTATGATGTCCTCACACACAGTCAGGCACAGACCGGGTACCATGAATTCAAAGCATTTCTGTGACTGCTGACATTACAAACCCTATTCTCTCAGGAACCTGCACTATCTGGTTCCACTAATAAATAAATAATTATCAAACTGACCAGAATGTATCCAATACAATTCAGAGAAACTGCATAATGAACTCGATGTATATACCATATTTCTGAAATAACACTTGAAGCTATTATTGATTACCTTTCTCATCTCTGGGTCATTGGTGTTGACCACCTTGGGCAGCAGAACAATGATCAGCAGCGGCAGAACCATCATCATAACCTACAGGAGCAACAAAGACTCATTTAAACAACAGAACCAGAAGATCAAGGACTACTTTTGTCCCATCATCCTGCATTTTCTGGCCCCAATGACCTAAATCTAAACTAATTTCATACATATTCTGCAAATTCAGTGCAACATCGTGTGTTTTCTTTACCATTGGGTTCATGAGGAAGTCCGTCCAGCCCCAGGTTTCTCTCTTCATGAAGTAGCTGTGAGTGCCAGAAGCCCTGATTTGAAGAGGATATGGCTGGCGAATTACTTCTGAAGTCTTGATGTAGTTCACAAGACGCGCCCTGTGAAACAACACACGGTTACTTTAGTGGGTCAGAGCTGCCTCTGGAATATAAGGCTGATGCACTCAGCATGAAAGATCTGAGCGTGTGGTGTTAGTCTTCTCACTCATGGATCGTACCTCATTTTGCCCTTGGATGTGATGTCAACGCGCACTGGTTCAAATCTGTAATTAGGAGTGACGACTTCCACGACGTAGGATCCCGAGGGGACGTCATTCACAGCAAAACTCCCATCAGTTCTGTGACAAGAGAGTGTAACAACATGAGGGTTCAGGAGGCAGAGGTGGTGATCTGACTCCATACTGGAGGCTGCAGTTTGTGGCGTTATTCAACTAAATTATATTGTGAAAAGTGTCTTTTCACAATATCAGTCATGTAATATCAGTGGGGGTAGATGAAATATTAGAAACATCTCTCAGTAAAACACAGTGTAATTGTTCCATGTTAAATGGCCTTAAATTCATACTTGTCTGTCAGACAATAACAGGCTGTATGAAACTAAAACACAGTGAATGTTTCTTGAGTGGGAGGTCTCCGATTTAAATGTACAACTAATGATTATCTTCACTGTTGATTAATCTGCCCATTAGTTTCTTGATCAATCGATTCGTTTTTTGGTCTATAAAATGTCAGAAAATGTTTCCCAGAGCCAAAGATGACGTCCTCAAAAGTCTTGTTTTGTCCACAAACAGAAGATAAGACATTCAGTTTACTGCCATAGAGGAGTGAAGAAACCAGAAAATGTTCACATTTAAGAAACTGGAATCTGAGAATTTTCACCTCTTTTCTGAAATAAAAAAAATCCATAAATATTCATTTAGTTGATCGATTAATCTCTACTATACATCAGCTGTTAGACTGCAGCCGCACACTCGTCTCTTGTGACCGAGGTTTGTTTTGGTTACAGCTCCTGAGAGAGAAAAGGCCTGTCTGAGCTCACACTGAGAACAAAGTTCACTGACGGGTGAGCAATAATGAATTCACGTTAACCAGGTTGTTGTCTCGGTTGGTATTAAGCTGTAAATTAGCCAGGACGGTTAAGACCTGCCATCTGACAACAGCAGCTGCCGTGCGGTTTCCAGCAGTAACACGACACACAACCGTTTAAGCTAGCTGGTTATGCTAATGCTACATAGCCTCGCTAACAGGCTAGCTAGCTAACGGGTGTAACTGTGGCAGTTTCTTACCTCAAAAATCCCACATATTCTTCACCTTCCACTAGAATCCTGGCCGAGGAGACCCAATCTTGTGTTTTCAAGCCCGGAACTATCGCTCTCCCCTCGATTTTGAACCGATCTCCGTTCGTCTGTGTCGGTACACCTGCGCCAGGCCCTGTCTCCATGTCCGTGAAACACCACGCCACGGCGAGCGCAGCCTGCACGAGAAGCCATACAAGCGCTATTCTTTCCCTGCGCAGCATAATGTCCGTCCGAGTCAAATTAAAACGAGCTCTAACTGTATGTGCGTCAACATGTATTCACGAGCAGTCCGGAGAAGAAGCGGAAGACTCGGCGCATCAGCTGTCTCTGCGGAAAATGACGTCACTTTCAAAAAACCTTTATTGTACTAACCGACAATGACAGCTCACAGTCAGATGTACAGTACTGTCTGAGGAAATTAACGTTTTAAATACAATTCACAGATGCTAGCTCATACTATATTTGAAAATTAAGATCACAAAAGTAGTTTATTGCAAATTTGATTTTAACTGGATTTATTCTAAATTTAAAAAATGCAGTTTTCCTCATAATCAATATCTGCTTTTCCTTCAAGACTTCTCATACTGGATAAACTCTATAAGAATATACTCATTTGTTACAATGAATAGTTTTTAGTTTCCATTGTTTTACTGTATTTTGTCTCCATCGCTCTTGTCCTATTCAACGGTTCTACCTCCCATCGACACCGTTTTAACACTTTTGCTCAGATGAACAGAAATGGAAACTTATTTAGATTTTTGTGCACCAACAGCAAACAAGACAAGCTGACAAACTTGTTTGACCGCTCTGGATGACTTATTAAACAAGATTAGGAGGGACTCACAATTATGTATGTTTACTTAAATACTTTGTTATGCCAAAATTTCCTAATATCGAAACAATTCTGCTGAAGCTCATTTCTCCTGCGATGTCACAGCTTGTTCTTACTGTACCTTTTCTGCATACACAAACAATAAAAACAACATAGAAGATCATGAGTTTTCTCAAATTTATTTAAAAAGAAGATTAAAAGAATCACTTATTTTTACATTATACAGTCAAACGTCATATGAAGAGGCGAAAAACAAAAACAAAACAGGAGGAGCTCCAATAATTTAAGACTGTTGCAGATTCAAGTTCCTGATTCTGGTGGATCCAGGTGCAGAACATCAAAACGGCGGCGCATTCATTACAATCCACAAGTGCATTTGCATTGAATGGAGAAGAGCGGTGTAGTGAGAGACAAAGAGCTTGGCACTTCATAGAGCGACGTTACACCCAGTCTCATGGAGGTCCACTAAATATACCATTTCACAAGACGGTCCACTTCAATGTGAAGCAGTCATTTGCTGTGTGTGTTTTTTTCCTTTTGAAGGGAGGCTCTCTCAGCCCTCCTCAAGAGTCTCCAGCTCGAACCGAGGGAGTTGTCTGAATTGTCAAGTTCAGTCCCAGTAAGAGGTCTGAGCTGAAGTGGCAGAGTGAATCAGTCCATTCCTCTGGCGTTGTCATTGTCAGCTCCATACACAGCCATGATCCGGCAGTAGTGGTCACATCCTCAGAGTGCTACAGTGACAGCCGTCAGGGCAGCTGAGATAGATAAGCCTCGATGGCCTGCGGCATGAAGTGGAGATTACATTAGTGGTTGACAGTGAAACCCTCAGCAAACATTAAAATAATGTTTGTTTTACATATTATCAACCCAGTCCCATTATACACATCACAACAACCTGGACTACTATGTAAAATACTGACTGTAAAAGGGGGATGCCAGTGAATTATTTCCTTTCAGAACATGTCGTGGAATGACTCTTTAATGGTTCGATGCTGTGGAACCACTGAACAGGATGTGAAGATGGAAACAAATGAACCACAACCCAAATACAGACTCTCAACTCATATTACAAAAGCTCACGGTGGACATGAGTTGTTTTTAGGATGGGAGTGGTTGGCTACGTCCACCCAAAATCAACAGAGGGTGGAAACACAGAAGGAGCACCTGTGTGTATGTTTGTGACACAGTGATCATTCCAAAACATTTACGGGCAGCACCTTTGATTTCACGACACCTTCAAACAAGTAACCAGACAAAACTTGAACACTAAACGTCTGAATAATCCATATTTTCAAAGGGCTATTAAATGCATTTTCTGCAGTGCCATTTGCCAGTCCTGACAAATCTCTAAAGCTACTGCATCATTAAAAAAAACCCCCTGATAATTATGGTAACTTGTGTCTCACCTTTGCCAGTTCTCCTGTAGATCCTGGAATCAAACATAACCGGGCTCCTTCTTTCCACAAGTCCTTCAGCCGCTGCTTCATGACTTCAATATTCCTGCCATCAACACACAAACATTATTATTTCAACATGTGGTGAGTGCACACAGGACCGCCAGTCAGTGACCGCAGGAACACCTTCTCTCCACAGAAAGGAGCATGATGAGCTTTTCACACCACTTCTTGAAAACATTGCTTTAGAAACTCAAAAAGTTCCTGGTGGACAATCAGCTCGAATTAGAAAACCCTGTGAGACACATGTTTTAGTTAATGAATATCTGCTACTGTTTGAGTCAGTGTTTGAGACTTTTTTTTTTTTTTACATCCACAGCAGGTCTGTCATTTTTAGGGCAAGGCCACTTTGGACTTTGATAAACAGAAATTTATTGGGGCAAGTAGATCATGAAGGACAAAACCAAAGGTGCAGTAACACTAAATGACGACTGAACGTGAATGAAGACAGAATAGTTTCCAACCACCAATCGGGAGTCTGTGTTCTGAAAAACAGTAACGAGTTTATTAAAACTGTGACCTGAATGTTTGACTTTTCCGTAAAGTGCTGTCTGACTGATTTTCTAAAATGTGAACAGCTCAATATATTCATTGTTTTTATATTTTAATGATAAAATGAAGCCTATAAACGAGATAAGAGAGATCAAAATTAATCTGGACAAGTTTCAACACTCATGCAGCTGCTAGCATTTGAGTTCATGAGAGAAGTGAAACAAATTAATATTAAATCAAAGTGTAGCATCAGAGAAAATCATACGCATCCACTGAATGCATCGATCATGAGGTCACTGTTAGGTTTTCTGTCAGCATGCACTGCCCACCTGTCGTCCTTCTGACCGTCCTGCAGTCTTTTCTCATTCTTAGAGAGTTCTGGCCACCACTTCCTGATGACGGATTGAACCCAGTGTAAACCCACCATTAAGTGTCTGTTGAAGAAAAAACAAGTTAAAGCAGACAACTTTGCCAAATCATGCTGTCAAAGATGGAAATTCTGTGTCACCCTGGTCATAAGATACAAGCGTAAAGGCATGTCATCACTAATCAAAGAGGCTTCATCCGTTCATTACAAACAGCAAATCCAAACACCTACAACTCAGCTCTCCTAGATAGATAGTCAAAGAGAGATAAACACCTCTCCTCTTCCTCAGTGACACTTACTCTTCGTATTTGCTGGCGAGAATGACTTTCACTTGGGGCAAGAGGTCAACACAGCAGCCCAGTGACAAACACGGTGCTTCAGTTTGAAGGCTGAAACAAACACAGTGAAACGAAGTGGGCTCAAACGATCTTTGCTGCACATTTTTCACCACTTCACGGCATTTTACAGCCTCTCAGATTCACTAAAAGGAAAACAGACGGCTTCATCAAAAATACAAAGCACCCAGCTGAGACTCACTTGTTTGTTAAGACAGGTAAGCAGTCAAGCAGCACTCCTGTGTCTTGAATTCTGAGAAAGCAAAAAATTATTAAAGATGAAGCATCTCATGTAACTGAGGAATTAAAAACTATCAAAATGTAGTATTAGCTGTCACCCTTCTACCTTATTAGATAGGCCACTAATTCACTGGCGTTTCTTCGCCATAGTGTCTGGGCTACTTTTAGTCGTAGATTCCTTCCAAAAAGGACCTGAGTCATCGCTTCATGGTCCTTTGATAGCTGTGTGAACAGACAAACAATGCACAAAGGGAATTCAGTCAGTACCACGGTTGCAACTTGATCAGTCCCAAGAAAGTATTACAATAAAGTAGTTTTTACCCTAACAGAGCAGTAGTTAAACTGTGACTATCACCTCAGTAAAGTCGCTGTACTTGGAGCTGGCCCCTGCCATCTTGGAGGCCTCTGCAGAGTTCACAGGGAGCCCGCAGTTGTCATTGCAGTGCATGCCCCGCACATCATCAGAGCACGTCAGCTCATTTTCTTTGTTGGCCATGCCGCGGTCACGGACACGGACTACATCTGATGTTTTGCGGTGCAGCTTTAAGCCCACCTCCACCACTGGACAACCCTTCCTCTTGAAAGATGACGGTCGCTTCGCTTTGCCTGGGCTGTGCACTCCGTAGTGGACTTGAAATCTGCAAGAGGAAAGTTAACATGAACCAGCCGCAAATCGACACGGAGCTTGTGCTGTAAAACCATAAAATTCAAAGCCACAGACACAGTGATGGTGATGGAAAAGTGCCTTAATGATCCAGTGACTGATAGAGATGATCTGTGGGAAGTGGATAGCGAGTGAGTGATCATAAATAGATGAACCCCGCAGACAGGGATCAGACTCACCTTTCTTTATCTAAATCTTCCTTATTTCTAATATCCACCTAAAACAAAAGGATAAGGGATGAGGCCACTACTACAGTCTCTACTACAAGACCACTGAACTGTACTTCACAGTCACCAGGATTTGAGAGACAACTGGACGATTATTTGCACAATAAGCCATGTTATTTGCTTTCATGTCACATACCTGCTTCATGTTCTTTTCAGCAGAAAGGTGCAGGCGGGATCGCTGAATGCCATTGGATTTATTCCCGTTGACGTAAAAGACTTCCTGTTGCCAGACATGCCAACCAGCTCATGCTTACCAGCTGCCACAATAAGGGAAACTGTTGGGACAATTGTGGGACAATTGTGGAACAATCACTGGTGAATCTACCTCAGTTTCAGGAGTCAAAGTCACTTCTCGTGGCCTAACAAATGACAGGTTAGCTTGCTATATACAGCATGTGCTCTAAGATGCAGCAGTGTCAGTATGAAAAAAAGCCTAAAAGACTAAAGGCAAACATTCAAATGAGATAAACACAACAAAAGTGCTGCATTTGAGTTGCAAAGGCGTTGGCTACCGCGATACAAACATTACCATTAGCTAGGTGAGCTTCAACAAGTACAAATGTCACTATGTGGGGATTAAAGTTAAGGTAGCGTTCTTTCTGTCTGGCCACAAATAAGACAGTCGATGTTTGGAGGAAAGCAACGCTGCATTTAGTTACGTCCCTAAGCTAAAAGTTAGCTCATGTTCCTAGCTAGCGTACAATCGCCGTTAGCTTTAACTGTTAGCCTTTAGCTCAACTATCAAGGATACACGGAGACGTTGAAAGTAACTATCTGGGCCGCTATGGCGAGCAAGCTAGTTAGCCTTCCAACTCAGGGAACATATGGCTTCAGAAATGGCAGTTCAGAAATTATTGACATCATTTAAACAGTAAAATTAAACACCAACCGATTCATTTTGTCACGGGTCATGAGGTCCTCTCGGGTGTGTAAATCCAAAAGGCGAAAAACTGGTTAAACTTATGAGCAACTCTTCCCTGTGCAGGCTTGCTAGCGTTTCACAGGTCTGCCATTCAAATGAATACACCGCCGGTGAGAGGGGATTGTGGGATTGATTTTGGCGAGAAAAAGATGGTGATTTAGCGACGCCTGGTGGACATTTCGAAACAAGTTTAAATCCCTGCGCGCCATGGCGCCACCCAGTGCCGTGCAGAAAGACTGCTTCGTCGACCTCAAGAAGAAGAAGAAGAAGAAGAAGAAGAAGAAGAAGAAGAACTTAATCAGACATGCCCAGGGGAGACAGAAGTACTCAGCTGTATATTTTGCATTTATTTGCTGCAGGGTATCTTGTGAATTTTCCTCAGGGGGATCAAAAAAGTCTTATCTTTACCAGTGATAGTATGTTGTAATTTATTCATTGACTAGATTTTGAATAATTAATCTGAATCCTCAAAGTAACTAATCACTAAAGTTATCAGATAAATGTCGTGGAGTAAAAAGTACAATATTTGCCTGTAGCAGAAGTAGAAAGTAGTAGAATGGGGGAGAAAAAAAGCCAAGTACAAGTACCTCAAAAGCCCTAAAAGAGTTTATTTCAGAATTTAATAGATATTTAAACTTTACTGATTTCTATAACCCGAACAAATTGTGTTTGACTCTTTGACTACTTTCTTGAATCTGTCAGACTCAATAGGTAATGAAGAATAAAAGTCCTGAACTTTATTACTAAAGACCTTTTGGTTTCTAAATAAGCCAGATTTATAATATGACTCAAGGCCATAGTTTTTATTATATTTAATCTGAAATTAAACAGTGACCCACTGGAGACCATTTAAATAAAAACACTGTGCTGCATGAAGGTATTATGTTTCAGAACTCACCAGGATGATGTAACCAGCCACCTTCTTCTCTTCTACTGTATTTTTCTTCCTTTTCTCCTTTAAAACCTCCTCAGAAAAGACAGCTGCTGTTAAAGAGCTGAAAAACTACTGAATAACTGACAGGGCAGAACTTCAGGATACAAACAGAGCTTGAATAAACCCTCATTCGGGCTTGCTTATCGTCCCGACCTTCATGACCTCCTGATGAAGGCCATTTAGACCAAAACACTGTGTGAAATTATTCTGAAATAAAGCAGCAGTGAGAGAGACAGTGTTGTAGAATTTTTCCACTCTCACCTTTATTTAAGAAGCGACAGCTGCACCTCATTTGGAAACAAACGTGAGGTAATCATCCTGAAACTGAAGCTTCTGCCTTTAGAGCCCAGACGAGAACAACAAAACAGCAACAAAGACAACAACAAAATAAGCTGTTACGTATGTATATCACGTAATTGTACATATCGCTAACTCTGAATTATGAGGTTCCATTAATATTCAGTTTCAAGTCAGCCTGAGGTTACCTGCCTTTACAGCTGTGCACCTGCATTCACCTGTTTACGCGCGGAATTGAATTTCTGCTGTTGACAAAGTTTTTCCGTGCAGCTCATTCATACTTTCTGTGTTTCTCAACCGAATCGTCTGGTTCTTTTGACCACAACACAGCACTCCGAGCAATGTTCCATAAAAAAGAAAACATAAACACAAGCGCAGACCGAGCCGAGACAACAAAGTGTTTTCCCGTCTCACCTCCGACGAGCTCTGCTTTAAAGCTCTTTTTCTTGCTGGAACTGGCCTGAAGACAATGAATAAACATGCTGAATGATACATGTATGAACCTCTGCACACAGAGCAGCCTTTGTATATGAGTCTATTCATTATCTATAAAAAAAAGAGGAGTGCAGATCTGTGGCGTGGCGTATTACATGTCGCAGCATTAGGGTTCATTGGAGAGCTTGCTGGTATCTCAGACAGCACACTGTAGATGACACAGCACAGTTCTCTGTTTGCAGGTACAGTTTCACTACTCAGCCATTCAGTGACCTGCTCTTACAACAGCTAAATTGTTTATACAAGCACTAACAAAAAGATGTGTTTTTTCAGAGCATTGTATCTGAAAAATGGGTTCAGTCTGCTGGAAGAAATATTTTGTTTTGGAAATATTTAGTCAGGTCTTTGTGCTGCTTTCTGACTCCTGACAAGACACACCTGCTCGGCCGCACTCTCTCAAAACGGATTACTGAAAGACTTTTTCTTATGTTAATCCACTGCAATTTGTACGCTGACGCATGAGCATACACAGAGAAATCCCACTGTCCTCTCAGTCACACGCTGCACGAGTGATGAATGGAAAGAAGATAAAAAAAGATCTGATAAAGTTTCAGACTGTTGAAATGTCACATTAAAGTGGTGGAATGAAGTATTACTAATATTACATAAGAACTTTGTCTGCTTTTTCTCTTTATGTGATCACTATCTCAATTAAGTACTTCGTAAGACATTACATCATACTGAATATTCTTAAAGGAACAGTTTGACATTTGGGACATAAGCTTATTTGCTGTCTCTCTGAGAGTCAGATTGGGAGATCACACTCCAACCTTAAAGTTATGTAACTTGAGCCAGAAGCCAGGTAGCTTAGCTTAGCACAAACAGGGGGAAACAGCTAGCCTGGCTCAGTCCAAAGCACAACATATTAGATGTTTTTTTTCATCTGTACAAAAACCAAATTGTCAAAAATACAATTTGCAGTTTTAAGGGATGATTTGGAGCAGCTGCCAAGCAACCAGAGGAGAAAACCACTCTTTACCAAAAAATCGTCCATCACATAAAGCCCTTTACACAAGATAAAACGGATTAATTACTGAGTTTTAGCTGGTAGGCAGATTTTGCTACCTCTGCGTGAAGCTAAGCTAGCTGCTTCCCCATGTTTCCAGTCTTTATACTAAGCTAAGACAGCCAGCTGCTGGCTCGAGCTCCATAATTACCGTGTAGATGTATGAGCAAATGTCCCACTCCTGCTTCATTGTTTTTTGTTTGACCTTAAAAGCTAAGTTCAGCTAAGGCGTGAATGTTGTCTGTTACCACAGATGACTGCTGCACATCCTTCATCACACACTTAAAGATCCCTTTCACAATATCTTTGAGCGAGTGGTTCTGGCTGCTCTGCTCTGCTCTGAAGGAGGAAAATTTCCTGGCACGCCCTAGACTGAAACTTGTAGCGAGCGACGTAAATGCCAAAAAACACAAAGCAACTCTGAATGATTGGCTTCATCACCTTATAGTGAATTATTTCTGACACGATGGAAGCAGAATCTCCTCGGGATGATATTGCCTCCATTGAGTAGTCATTGAAAGGTGGATGAAAATGAAAACAATGTGAATCACTCTCTGCGGTTGGCCCTGTCACCACGTCTCGACTCAATTCAGCATCTTGGTGCAATGGAAACAGCATGCGCCACAATTACAAGGACAACACTGAAAAATAGGATTTCCTAAAGAGTATATCCATGTTAATGCATTTGTCAAACTTGTAGAATCTACATCAAAGCACAGAGTCGTGAGCTCATAGTGGCCCAAAACCCTTTTAAATGACTTAATGGTCTTTTATTTTGGCAGTTACCTGCAATTACCTTTGTTCAAAATCATAGCTGTCTTGTTCCCCAGACAGCCACAAAAATGAAAATGTCTGGTTTCTGTTTATAGAGTCAGAGTGCAGCTGCATGTACCAACCCAAACACACCAGTTCTTGGAGTTACAAAGGAAAATAAAGCTAAATAGGATAAATCTGAATCATCGTTGGTGTATATGAACAATATCCAAACAAAATGTTCCAGTCTTTTGATGGAAAGGTAATCTGATTTTGGTAAATCTCTGGTACATTTTGTTGTGCAGTGGCAGTCTAAAGAATTTCAATTACATTTAAGCCACCATTAATTGTTATTTGGAACATGGCATGTTACAAATTATTCAGACGGTTAACTATACAGCAATAAAGGTCAATTACGGATCAGCAACACTCAGAGTCTACAGCCCTGCTAGCGGCTATATGAGGCTGCACTCAGGCATAACATTGCTTTGAGCTACATGCTAACCATCTCCAATAGACCATGTTCCCACTGCAACCACTTCCTCTGACATCACACTCAGGTTCAGAAGCTCAAATGTTGTATCTTAAGAATAATGTTGTAGTGCTGTGTTCCATATTTCAGTCTGGACCAAAGGGATGCACTGATACAGCCAAGGACATCCTACAGACATGCAACAAGTAGGCCTATGACTAAAAGTGTAAAAAAATGTATATGTTAAGATCACCAGTTGATGAAAATACCGAAATGACCTCTTTCTGACTTTTAACAGCAAGTAAAAAAACATCTCATGTCAGTCAGTCTGACGTTGGAGGTAATTAAACCCACATTTTGTGGATTTCTCGTCAACGCACACTATTTGTAACTCTTACAACTCTTGCAAGTCATAAACACCAAAATCTTTCCCACCGCTAACATCCGTCTCACCTGACGTGAATGTGGCATCACATCCTCAGTGTTGCGTTCGATGTACAGGTGTTCATGATATTGTGTCCGCCCCTTGTGTACTTCACAGTGGTGGTTCTGTAACATATAGCAGCAGGGCACATGCTCGTCATTACAGAGTGCATCATTCAGCTTCGAAGCAAATTAGCATGCAGATGTCTTCACTTAGAAACTGAGACAGATTTAATTATCGTAATGCAATTTCTCAGTTTAACCCTCAGAGAGTCAGAAGGACATTCCTTCTGTTTTGGAGACAATAAGAATCTATAAGCACAAGGCCACAGAGGGTCTGAAACTGACAGATCACAGATCAGATATATTCTAATACACACATTCAAACGTTAGTCACATTTCATGGTCCATTTGAAACTGATTATTTATGCATCTGTCCAAGCTGTAAATACTAAAATACACTCAGTGCAGGCGGAGTCCCTCCGTGCATTCAGACGCACAGATTATCAGTGATGCATTTCTTTGTTGATTTGTTAATTTACATGCACGTTTCACACCATGCGGCGTGTTTGATGAGGTGAAACTGATTATCTGTATATCAGCTCACAGACAGAATTAAAGAAGGCACAGACTGCGTTCATTCCCATCCATCGAGCCTTTTTTTTTTTTTTTCCATAGATATTTTCTTTCTAAAATCGACTTGGAGATAAACACGGGCCGCTAAATCTGATTTTCTCAGACAAAAGCAACCACCCACACAGTCCATAAGAGTATTAGGAGATTTACATTAGCTAGGAAGGATTTCTATGGCATGGTTTCCTGCAGATAAGGACACAGTGCTGAGTCTGCGGGTGTTAAAAATTTAAGCTGGAGGTGAAAATTCTCTTCGTTTTCATGAAAGGCTAAGTCTCTTGTAGCAGGATGCGCTTATTACTAAGAAGCAGCATGACCTGTAACAGCAGAAAATGTTTTGTTTGCAGTGAATGTAGGAATTGCATGACTGGAACTGTGTTATTTAGACAGTTTTGTTTTTTTTTACAAGCTAATGGACACAAACCATTAATTCAAGACCTATTGCTAACTCTTTAGCATACAACACACTTAATAACCATGTAAATTCATCATAGAAGTGTGAAAATGGAAACTTTTGGCAGTAATCAGTCCTGATGCGCATTTCATTTTTCAGCTTTCAACCATGCGAGGTCAAAGTTTTCCCATAGCCGATCCACTGAAATCTTTCAAAATCTACAGGACTGGCTGTCACAGGATTTGGTACAGACTTGCGTAATTCCCAGACAAGCTGAGTTTTCCTCTCGTGCCACCATGATGTTGTCATCTGTAGTTTTGAGTGAACTGTCTCAGCATCTATTGGATGGACTGTGCAGACATTCAAGTCTCCCTCGGGATGCACCGCACTGACTTTGGTGATCTTTTTTCACTTAGCACCACCATCTGGTGAAGATTTTCATTTAATTTCATTCTGTTATGCCCCAATACCTGCAAAACAAATGGCACTCCCATCAGCCTCTCTTTGTGTTTGGTGCTTATTTCCAAATGTTTGCATGCTAGCATGCTAAGATGGTAAACATAGTAAACAAAACCTGCCACGCATCAGCATTGTCACTGTGTGCATGTTAGCATTTAGCTCAAAGCCGCCCTGTTCTTCAAGTACAACCTCACAGAGCTTCTGTTTTGAGATTTATTTCTAAGTAATTAATCTATGAATGAGTAAAGTCCTTCCTACAGCCTGATCATTCATCTAAAGTCAACATAAAACGCAAACTGTGAAACATTGGAAGCCATTAACAAGTTGAAGCACAGAGCTCCTTCCCTCGGGGTGGAAAACAAACAAGGAAACTAATCTACTTTCTTTTATCAAGAGAGGGAGAGGACGCACTGCTGAGCTCGCTAAGACCAATCAACTTGACTCCCTAATCTGTCTTTTCCTGTCCCCCATGCCCGTACCCCTTCATAAAAGCCCTCAGATCAGGCAGTGAAAACACTCTGGCCTGTTTCCCTTGAATTTACTTGCAGCCACTAGAGCTTAATGTGGGTAATTGTGTTGACATTATGTAAGACTGTTTTGAGAGGTGCTTCACACACAGCACCTCTGTTCTCTCTGCCACGATGAATGACTCGGGGTCCTCGTCCACAGACCGCAATCCAAATGGAATCAAAGGGATGGCAAAGATCTCAGGAAGGGAGAGGTGGCAGCAATTTGAGCATTTCTGCCATACGATCCGGGGACTGATGCCCGGGATTTCTCAGACCAGGCAAGTGTTTTGATTCATCCGTCCTGGAGCGAAGTTCCCTTGAGAATCGTCTAATAAGCCGTCCAGCCAGTACGACTGCGTCTCAGCTGAGCCTCTGTGGAAGTCAGAAGATCATCCTCTGCAGATCCTTTGAACTATGTTTTACCTCTTTTCATTGGGCAGCACAAGGGAGGACCAGCAGGAGACATACTGATGTAATTTCACTGAAGTCATGATGTCTAACACGCATCAGCTGTATGGCTGACTATAGGAATGTTCCCATACTCTGTCAAATAATCAAGGACTTCGGGGAATCACTGGAGTGAAGGCGTTTGAGTTCAGATTTTATCTCACACATTTCAAGCAGCAGCATGCTTTTTTACACCTTTACTACTTGCTCTCTGTGCACAGATTTGTTTCCTCACAGACAAAAAAGAGATATCATTTGAGAAAAAGAAGAAGCTGGCACAGTCGGATGTTCTCAAATCTGTATATAATCGGGCTTTGTGTCTGATGTATTTGCTTAGTGGACAAATCGATTGTGCATTTGTTTGTTAACACAGTTTTTATCTGACAGATTTATGCATTCACCATCACGGTCACCGGTGTCCTGAAGGTTTCTTCTGACCACAGTCACTCTTAGAGAATCCAAACACATGCATGGAGTGTCTCAGCTTCGAAACATCTGCAGTAAGGCCGCAAAGTACAGGTTGTATGTTTATTTCATGCTGTGTGAGTAACTCGTCATGCAGCCCGTCTGGATCTGTTTTCTGCCAAGTTTGTTTGCAATTTCAGGCCGAAGTGCTGATTTATTTGAGCCTCTAGTCTGCTTGAGAGGCACGTTTGGATGAGTGGGGGATCCTTTTGGTTGCACTGAGTGAGGACATGCGGATCTCCACGTTGGTGGCCTTTTACAGCAAACAGATGCTGAAGGTATGCATCCTCTGAGAGCTCACTCCAGCACTAGATGGCAGTGTGTGTCTGTAGCTTCTGGATATCTGGCCGGGTGTCTAGACAGAGGAGACTGCTGCCAGCGGCTCTGGGATCCAGCCATTCAGTCCAACTCGGATGGCCTCACAAAGATTTTTACTCTGTCGCAGGCCTGCCAAAGTCTCCATCCACAAGAGGCCACAGAGCTTACGCAAAGAAAAGTTCACAAGACATGGCAGAGAAAAGGTGGCATGGTTTGCTCTCTCACCGGCCCTTAAGATTCTTTACGAGGTCTAAACATATCTTTTCTTTAAATAGGCATAGTCACACCACACGTCGAGCATGACTTACACTACGTTCTTTGATGGTCAAATTGTCAAAAGTTGGACATTTTCAGCCTTCATACTTTCGAACTACCCAGGTTACATAACATCACAGCGGGATTACTTTGTAAACTGCAGGTGAGTCAACCAATTTAAAAGAATGTTCTACTGGAAATCAAGTGATTTTAAGACCCCGCCTGCCCTGTGTACAGTTTGAGTTCAGTTTCAGGGTGATGTTTGGGGGAGCTATGCAGTGAATTTAATGACGTCACCAAACACTGTGTACTAATACGAGTGCATAAGGGCAAGGAAACCTGTAAGTGCAGGTGGTACATGTGGTGGCAGGTACGAAGCTGAATCTCCAGCAGCTCCAACAGAACATAGTGTGGCTTAAGCTGTGGAAACTCTGCCTGTTGAAGATAAATGTGAGCATGAAAGGTGGGTTGGAGGACGTAATAAACATGTGTAATTAATGTCTGACTGTTTGCAACTTAAAGCTGCTCCAATCAATATTATATTAGCATTAGATAAAATGACTGTGTAATGTTAAAGGTGAACAAGCTCTAAACCTACTGTACAAAACCTGCACAGCACCACACGACAGAGTGGTGGAGACCAAAACAGAGCTGAAAGGAGAGTCTTTGCTGCCTGCCATACTGTTACTGGTTCCATGCCATACTGATCATTTATCACCCAGTGGTAAAGGTGCCAGCTGCCCCGCCTTAACATGTGCAACAAAGACAGAAACAGCAGCCAATATGCTTCATCAGAAGAGCTTGTTAAATGGTCGTTGTATGAACCACTTCTTTTTGGGCGTAACTTGATCTCAATGGAGACGTCTGTCAAGCAGAATCTGAACACAAACCACTCAGCTCTAGCAAGAGGTCTAATCAGGACTCCATGTTGGACATCATGCCGTGAACTGGGGTTTAATACGAAGCCATTAATCAGGCGTGCGTGAAATGTGCTGCAGGATGTGGAAGTCATTTATTCATTCATTTATAACCAGAGCAAAGGGCAAAGGTTTCAATTACACCACAGCACAACAATCAAATTCACATCAACAACAGCGCGAGAGCAGCTCCTGACAAGTGATAACTCAGAGCCTAACCTCCGTCAGACCATCACAGGCATGCTGACTCTCACATAGTAACCCTGAATCTCAGCTGCCCCCTTCACTTTTGACCTCTGACCCTGGCTAAAGCCCCTTTTACCTTCACAAGTTCCATATTTCTAAGAGCCCGCTCCACTGCTCCACTGCGTCTGCATATTATTCTGTGATAATACATCTAATGTTGAGCTCTTGCCTGAGTGCTACTGGGGAGTATAAAGCCATGAAATGCCTACATTAGTCATAATAACCATTTGAATCCAGGAAGTGAAACTCGGGCCTGGCAAGTAAAATTACACTTGTTGGAACTTTGCGGCGTGTACACAGACCAAATGATGATAAAGTGCTCTCCTGCTAACCACATTTCTTAGCATTTATGGAACATATGGCTGCACTGAGGTCCTCCTCATATTTATATTTTTTCAGCCAGAGATTTATAGATTGAATTTGTTAAATGTATGTCTTGGCTTGAAGTCTTTGGAAATGTTCTGTGCTTTGGTCGTTCACAGCACACAGCATGAAATTGACAGGAAATAGATGCATCTACGTGCTGCAGCTCTCAGACAGGAATGTTTGGAAAGGGCAGGTCTGTTTGTGCTGCAGGTTGACCGTCCAGCTTGGACACTTGTTTTGTGCAGTGCCGTGGGTTGTGGCTGGTTGAGGGACATGTCTAGCAGGACATATGCAACCTTTGTTTGAAGAAAACATCAACTTTATTACAAACTGGCTTTAGTTTTCATAACCTTGGTGATTGGATCTAATGGCTACAATAACACGGCAGCATTGCTATGAATAGATCCAACATTGTGACAAACACAACTGACCAGTAAATTACATGGATTTCAAACAAAGATCCCAGATTAGTTAGATTTATTTGAAAGAGAGAGTGAAGGTGAATGGTCAAATTATTACCCAAACTGTCCGTTGTAAACATCCATTACATACTAACTATCGCTGTGCACGTGTTTTCCTGTACAAAGAGGGATTATTGCCAACATTATGAGTGCATTCACTCCTGGTTTCACCTCCAAACACGTGGTTAAGATTAGACAATGATCATGAAACAATGTTGGCTGTCAGTTTGAGGAGGGAAACAAACAGCTGTGTCCCACGTTAAAGTCTGACTTTTTGTTGATTTGTACATTATCCAACCTCCTCCCTATGATAACAAAGGCCATCTGACTTACTCCTCTGTCTGGTGGTGTTGTACTTGCTTGATGTCTGTTGACTGGCTAGTTTTTGATCATAGGCCAAGTCAGTCCAGTTCTACAGAACAAGCAGAAGAAGCAACAAGCTGAACCCTGTTAATCCCCGTCCACCCCGTCAGTCACTATTGTTATTTGCCAAGGTGCCATTTGTATTTGCGACAGTGGTGTAAAGGTGAGAGCCAAGTCGCAAAAAAATTATCAACTGAAGACACTGGAGATCTTCAAATGCAGTTCAACAAATTCAGTCTTTCAGCTCATAGCGTGAATGTCAATAGGACGTTTAGTTCACTGGGGCTCTTCTGTCCTCAGCCTCAGGATTGACCTGACACTTGACACAAGAGCTTCACACTTCAGGAGGCTCCCAGCCAGGCTGAGACTTGGCAGCAGTGACAGTCTCCTGTTATGTAAAGTCAGAAATCCCTCAAGTTTGATGTGATGCATCTCCACTCACACATGGAGGTGTTCAGCAGGGATGAACCAGCTGCCTCACCCCTTCCTTCATGGCTCCCTGTCAGCTGCCTGTTTTGGTAACGCCAGGATCCCAACACCCTAACCAAAAGGCAAGAGGAGACACGCAAGAGCGGGCCCATACAGGAGGTTAGTTGTCCCGTTCCCAGCACTCAGAGATGAAGTCAATATTCCACAGCTACATACAGCCGACTGTTCAAATAAATAAACATGACTGGCGTCCCCTGTGTGATTCGCACCACTGGCTACACTTAACACTTAAAATTAGGACAGGAAGATGGTGTTAGGCTGTGTGACACTGATGGTTATTGTTGCTTTGCCAGCCAGGATTTTCTTCTTTAAATGTGGCTTCAGATGATCATGACGTATACAACCATGCATGCGTGCAACCATGCATATATACACAGACACAAAGCTGTATGAAGCAGGAAGAGTCAGTGGAAAAATACACTGAATGCAAACATTTAGGTTTAGGGTTAGGATAAAACAGACCGGAGACATTATTGCACACAATGTTCCCAAATCGTCTTTACACGGCGGCAAAGACTGCTGTAAACAAGAGGAAGATGCAGTGTCAGGTAGCCTGTTTCGCATCATTTTGCAGTCAGATTTCACAACATCAAAGTTATCCTCTAACCAGAGTTCACCCATAGCCGGACCTCAAAACGCAAGGATTTCAAAACTCCTTGAACTACACTTCATCAGTTTGTTGCTTGCCAAGAGTAATTTAAATATTATGTATAAGGCTTGACTCTTGCATAGCTCACCAGTTTGCAAAACATCTTCTTTCTGTCAGCTTCACAGCTTTACATTTGGTTCTTCTTTGTCTCACAAGCTGTTATCGAGCTGTGTGCTGGAGTGTGCAAAGTCAAAACTATATGTATCAGTTAATCGAGAAATCATCTGCAGATAAGTGGATGAAAACAATCATTGTTGCAGCCTGAAAGGAGACGCACATGCAGCTTATCTTATCTTAACATCTGCTTATCTTTAAAAACGACAGAAACAAAGAAATGCGCGTCCTTTACGCATTTAAGTGTGTGTCTAACATGCAAACTCAACAAAATACTGTATGAATGACAAATGTTGAGCACGACGGTCATGTGTGGCTGCATAACGTGCTGTGAGCGGAGCTATGTAACAGCAATAAGGAAGATTCATGTTTGGACGGCTTGAGACGTTTAAAGCAGAGCCTGGTACCAGAGGTCTCACCTCCATGAAACTCTACACCCTCCTCATGTGGTCTAAGTGTGTGTGTGTGTGTGTGTGTGTGTGTGTGTGTGTGTGTGTGTGTGTGTGTGTGTGTGTTTCCCTCACAAAACATTGCAAGCCAGTAGGAAAAGGTTTCCATTTGGCTACTTTCTGGATACCTCCCTGCTAGCAGTACATGCCTGGCCTGACAGCTCCGTGGGGTCTCTGGAGGGAGCTACCATCTGCAGGTGCTAATCTCTCTGGCTGAGTTTAGTCTCAAACTGAACGACTATTTAAAACACTGAAGTCCAAACTAGAGCCACGGAGGGCTGTCCTGCCAGTCTGTCAGCCAGTCTGTCAACTCTTCAACCACTTCACAACTCAAGAAGAACACACAGATCATGTTCTACTCGAGCATTCCTAATTAAGCTCGAAGCTAAGGAGCAGCATGCTGTTTGGGGGATGTGGGAAATATCCTCCAAATGTTTCACAGCATAAAAGAAAACATCTTGGCTAACGTGTCACTATATTATTTTAATACTGAAAGGAGCCCTGGTGAAATGCACACACTATACAAATCTGTTGAGCCTTTTAGCCATTTTTAGCTTGTTTCGGTGTTGCAGCACCCAAATGAATTGCTTGGTTCAGTCTTACTGTTCATTTCAACTCTGTTTTGAGCAGCAGCAGCTTTTTTTTTTTAAAGAACAATGCTAACATTAGTCGTTTTTTGTAATTGCTTGTTTTGTCTGACTAGAATTAGTTTCAGATGATACAAAATACAGAAAAACATCTAATTTTGAGCAGAAATCAGCAAGTGTTTATCATTTTTCCACAAAATTACTTTGAATCGAGTATTTTCCTCCAGTCAAACTGCTCGGTCAATTAAACCTGTTTGTTTATTTCAGCTGTAGTTCTGACCAAGGCAACGTTAATGAAACAAAAGCATCCAGGTGTGTTTTCAGGACAAACGTGCCTTTAAATTCTGCATCAGTAGCACATTCTTGCAAAATGCTGTCAAAATATGACGATGCACAAACATTCCAGCATCCTCATCCTCCTCGTCTTCCTTGCTGCTGCTCACTGTACCACCCGGCCACAGCTGGACTATAACAAGATCTCCTCTGCTCTCTCACTCACCCTTCAGCTCTCAATGAGGAGTAATTGGACACACCTGGACAGAGCATGAATCACGGATCACTTAATCAAAAAATATCTGACTACGATTTGAACAAAAAAGGCAGAGATAAAGGGAATAAACAGCAGGGGGGGGGGGGGGGGGGGCACACGCAGCGAACACCACTACCCGAGCACGCTACAACTTCCCATGCAGAACTAAACAGCTCTGTCAATGAGCCACGAGAAATATCAGGAACAGACTGCAGCTCTACTTCTGTCGGATGGCGTGTCGAGCCGCGTTGAGCGTGTGCATGAAAAGCAGAAGTATTTAAACATGTGTGGAGCGACACCGTGTCCTCTCCAGTTGACCAGGTCGCCAGCACATTACAGTCATTCTCCTCTGTGCGCTGTCACCACCAGCTACTGGTCAGCCCAGCCTCCCGCTGGAGCCGAACACACAGCAACATGCTGAGCAGATGTGAGAAACCTGCCTGTGGGTCTCCGTGCTGCTGGAATAACACTGTGCACATCAACACACGGCCATGTGAAGAAGAAAAAAACACCCGCTGATCACGTTCTCCGCAGCATGCCGAGCAGGGTGGAAAGGTCGGCCGAGACAAAGTCAGGCTGAGGGACAGAAAGCACCTGGCTGTTTGTTTAAAGCTTGAGTCTTTACAAGCTAAGTGTCTGCCTCATCGTCCTTTCGGTCACATGACCTGATGAGGACACAGACACAACAATCGTGATCTGCCAGCGTCTCTTTCATTCATATCAAAGCTTCTCATTAGGTACACACCCCAAAAATGCCTCCATGGGCTTTTCATTACAGTAAGAGCAGACTTCCTCTGGCCGAGCGACTGACTTCCCATTGGCTTGCAGCACAGGAATGGGATAAAATTATTAAACTGAACGGATCAAATTCTGATAATAGATTCATTTCAGGGTGTTTCTGACGATCAGGAAACATTTTATTACCGTTTCAAAGCCCGTTTTTTGGGCCACTGTGCATCACATGATGCTCCCAGAAGTTGCAGTGCTGAGCATGGACCCTTTCACATAAGCAACGTTAAGAGATAACAGACCCCATAACATGTAAGAACAAACATTTTGGTGGTTTCATGCAGCATCAATGCGTTCATACGAGGACACATTTGGACGTTTCCTGCTTCAGTCTCAGCTCGGCCTTGTGCAGTGGAGCCAAATTTTTCTGCAGAAGCAGAAAAAATATCTCTATTTCCATCAGAAATTGAGGTTGGCTGATCACTATTAAACTACTAAAAATCACTATTTGCAAAAAGCCAGCTTTCTAATGCTTCACAGAGTTAATTGGCCAGTGGAAAGATCTCCAGTCGTGATGGCTGAAGACTCGCCATGTTTCAGTTACTGGGACATGTTTTCACACTGTTGGTGACCCAGTATAGAATAACAAACATCCGACTCTTTGAACTGTTGCAGAAGTTAATCTCTCAGCACCAGAAACCCGAGGAGGGAAACAGACCACCTATGTGTGGGTTTGTCAGGATGTGTATTTGTAGAGGTTTATGTAACCGCTCGCCGTGCAGACGCACCAAACAACACACCTGATGGACCAGTAGTTAGCAACACAAATCCATCCCGTCCGTCTCAACCAATTAAAGTGGTAATCTACCACGAACACTCAATAATTTGTTTTCCATACAAACTTCACGAGGCGATAGTCATTGTTGTGTTCACGTCTTGTTGCGCTGCCCCCAAGTGGCCAAAAAGTGTGTCAATGCTGCTTGATGCATCACGTGCCACGTGACAAATCACAAGCTGTCACACAGAAGATCAACTCAACGATCATGAGCCTGCAGGAAAATAGAGCTGCTCTCTTCAAATTAGGAGATTTAATGCCTCTTCATTAATTTCCTTCATTAATCCAAACAGGGATTTGCATATGAATGCAGAATCTGTTGGCAGGGGATTCGATTTTGGTACTGGAAGCATCCTGGTTTTCGTTTGTAGTCTGTTTGTAGTCCTAGTAGCACTGACAAATCACGTTTGAGCAGGTTTTGTTTGCATGCAGGTAAAAATGACATCTTTCTGCTGAAAGAATAGATGGATGAACCATCGTCCGCATCACTGCTGCTTCCATCGTGAAGTAAAATCTCCTCAGATCAGAGCTGCCCATGCTTTCCCCTTGGCCTCACACCTTAGCTGTCCTACATTCCTGCTGGCTCTGATTAGTCACTAAGCCTTTTGCTCTGTTATTATTGCAAGAGTATCTCAGGTCATGAGACTTAAACACCAGCAAATTCCTGCCCTCTGGACCCCCCGTCCCCCCTGTTAGGTTCTGTCCATTAATGCCGTGAATTACCGAGCTATCCCAGGCATGAGAAGAATGGACGCCGGACGTGGGCTTGTTGAAGGGCTACAGTTTCTGCTCTGTGGTTTACAGGCTGTCATTAAATAGTACATTGGTTAAATGTGATTAGTAACAACTGTTTGCAGTCTGGGGGAATGCTTTGTGGTTTGTTTAAATAATCTGGGAATTAATTTTGCTGGGAAATCTGTTTTTACTTTATTAACTTGAAGTTATTTGTGGTTTCATTCAATGTTTTGAATTTTCCTGTGAAAATGTTACACCTGTATCCGGATATTTTAGCTTTTCAGCCACCAGTTAAAGGGATTGTTTACAGACTCCAAATTCCTCCCTGCGTAATCACCTATCCTTTGAGTCCATCCTTTAATTACAATAATTATAATTTTTCCCTAACTGCCTAAAGATTGACTGACAGTGTGATTGTGAACGCTGACAGTTCCTTCTTGTTGCCAGATGCTACAGACTTACACGATCAAAGAAAATCACATGCACATGCAGGACCACAGTTGTCACTCAAGGATACTAAATCCAGCAAACTGCACGGTAACAGCACTACAGCCAAACAATTACTATCCTGCTCATAAAGACGACAGCGTTCAGCTGATAAGCTCTTAAAATACTGGAGAACGGGCTCACAGCGAGTTATCGTGGCCCTAATCAGTGAGGCAGATCTCATGTTACTCTCGCCCCTGTCGGTCTTTGGGTTGAAAACACACGTGACTTAATCAGTGACATTCATGGGGCTGGGATCTTTGGAGTCAGGGGATCACATTACCCAGGTAAGGCCCAGAGGAATGTGGCATATACTGTACGTGTTATCAACTCCTGACCAGAAGCTGTTGAAAGGTCGACCTTTTTGATGATTAAACATGATGTAAGTGACGACGGCGACAGTCCGGAGGCCATGCGATGCTGGAGATGTGAAGGTGGTGGATGGAGCCACCTGCCAGCTGAAGAAAAGTGTTTGTTCTCCACACGAACTGGAAACTATCCTGGTTCAAGGCCTCTGAATCTCCGTCCACATCTCTGATTTGCTCAGTGGTTCAAACATAGCAGGTGTTCTGCCCATTGATGACTGATTGCTATTGATTAATCAGTGCTAATGGGAATAAAGGTGAGATGGATTTTTTGAACCCTTTTAGATCACATCTCCGGTGATCCGGTCATCTTGCTTGAACTGACCAATTTCAGTGAATAATATCATGACATCCAGCCATCAATCACTGCTAACGTTCGTTAGTTAGCTAGCGATAACAGGGTATCTTGGTGTGTCTTCAGGTATTTCCCACCTCAAGCTTTGTTCTGTTTGCCCAAAATAACGTGATTATGAACCGCTGGCTAAAGTTTATTCTCCTTGAAGAAAGTGGTATCTGTGGCAGCTCCACACTTAAACTAGCCAATAACATTTGGCTGACAAGAGCAGCACGTTACCCTCTCAGCCAAACACTGACTGATCCTCACATGGAGCACATAAGGAGCCTGGGCCCCTTTGAGATGACATCTCCCCTCACGTCTTTCTGTCTGCAGGTGTAATCTTCTCTGTCTGTGCCTGAATCAACTTGAAGCTTTGCCTGATTTGTTAGCTTCTGCTGTTTACCTTCCCTCAGAGATTCGACCTGCGTCTGCAAAAGTTGCACAACCGACTCATCAAAGAGTCACTTAAAACTCTGGATGATCACACAGACGTGATGCGTTTCGGGGGTTTTTCTTGTGTAAACATTCTTGTTTAGCGGTTAGCACGACTGTGCAGTGACTGCATCCATTCATGAAGTTGACTGAAATCAAGTTATTTTGCTGTCGTTGACCAAGCATGTTTAGGAACATAGGCAGAGACAAACATGAACTGAGAGCTGCTATCAGTATTACATGTTTTTAACTATTTGCATGTTTAAGTCTTCCCATAAATATTGCAGTTGGGCCAATATTAGCTTATCACAGATATACTGGTGTCATTGTACATGTAGGCTGACATGTAAAAGGAACGCTGTGCATTTGAGATCATTTGGAAACTTGGTTTGTCCACTAGAAAGTGCAAACAAGTTTATTTTCTAAACTGTAGAGTCCTCAGTTTAGTATTGTGTACTGTGGAGTACTCATCGCACATTCCTAATAAAAAAACGATCATTACGGTGATAGACATTGAAAGTCTAGTGTGGAAAACCTCGCTTAAAGGGAAGCGTCAATCAGCAGAACAAGACAAGAGGAGTCTATGGGCATGCTAACAGCAGAGCGCTGAATGCTAACATCAGTGTGCTAACATGCTAACAATGAAAATAAAAGATACCGATTTTTAGCAAGCATAATATTTATCATGCTCACCATCTTAGGTCAGTGTGTTAGCATGATGTCATTGGGGTCATTAAGATTCATCCTCTGGGGACCAGTAAATGTCTGTACAAAATGCAGAATGACCGGCGAAAAGACCAACGCTGATCTCTTCAGCCATGACACTAGCATGGTTAAACACATCCCTGAAGACCACACGTACAATCTATCAGACCATTCAGCCTTTTGTATCATCTGCCTCGGCAGGAACCCGTTCACAAGAAGAAAGTCATCGTCGTTCATCCAGAGCTGTAAAACATGAGGGCAAAATATGGTTTCTACGTTATTTCGAGAGTTAGATTCCCTGTTCTGTTATTTTTGGACCATCTGCACTAAAAGCAGCATTCAGTATTCATGTTTTTTTTCTTATGTTATGGCAGTAAAGTTTTATTTTGCACATATTAATCATAAATTGCGAACACCTGCAGGTATTTTTCTTTGCCACCTCCTGTGACCACTCGTTACATAACCCTTCTACTAAACAGAATTAATTAAAGCGACTTCCTAAAGCCAAATTTGGTTATAGATTAATAGCATCATTAAAAAACAGGCCATGCTGACTTAGCATGCGTCATTCATACACTTCATTTGATATTTGTAATTCAAATATTGTTTTATGCAAATGGGAAAGCGTCAGAGAGGCTGCTGGGAAGGCCTCAGCGTTCCTCCTCACTGAATCCCACAGCTTGTTTCAGTCCAGCGCTCACCCACCCTGAAACAGTCTGAGGGCACACCAGAGAAAACTGAGAAGGAGGATATTGTGGAAAACTTGACATATTTTCAGCCCATCTACTCCAGAGTTTACAGAAGATGTTCACAGTCTGTTTTTTCATGAGGAAATGTGAGCAGTGACTGTCCGAGCTCAGTCATGGTGGTCAGACCACAATGTTTACAGTAGACAGAAACACCCAAGAGGGCTGAATGTAGATCAATAGTTCTACGTACAGTCATTCGTAGTTATTATATGAGCTCAATTAGACATTAGCCGTATGTACTTTGTTGATTATTCAATCATGAAACCCTCAAATTTTTCCTGTTTACAGAGTGATTTCAGATGTTGGGCTAAAGTTGTTCTTGGGTTCTTGAGGGAATTTCTCACTTGATGCCGATGTCGCAACGTCACTGCAATAATTACTGTTCATAGTTTGCGTTATCCCCGCACCAAACTAAAGTCAGACATCCCACCGAGACCAGAGCAAACCTCATCTGCCTCCAAGACTCCTGCCTTCCAGATCAAATGTGGTTTTGATCATTTTTGCTTTCTTACTTTAACAAAAAAGCTCTTTTTGGCAAACTAGGTAATAAAACACAGCACAATAAGAGCAATGTGTGTTTTTGCATGTGTGAGAGGGAAAAGCAAATTGATTAGATGAAAGAGGGCTCGAAAAAGGTCACTCACAGTTCTTGATAGCTATTCATACAGTTGCATGGTGATAAACATCTCGTCTTTCAATCATATCTGCCAGAAGCTCACCACAGTTGACAGGTTGGAAAATATTTCATTTGCATCGGAATGAAAGGAAAAAATATCTTGTAACTCTGCACATATGTGTTTGGTTTCTGTTGAAGCTATTGGATTTTTGTTTTGCATTTTTATACCCAGACCTCCAGATGCAAGTGACCATGGGTTTTCAACGAACAGCTGCTGCGGAAAACAGACGGCGATGGCCAAGTTCGTGTGATAATTTCAATATTGGTTGAATTAAAGAACTAATATCAGGAAAGCCAAACTCATGGCTCAGAGCTTTGCAATGAGATTTTAAATAGCTGCTCTTTGATTCCCTGAGCATCACGAGCTGGTCCGCAGATTGCCAGGCAACGTGATGTAATCCTGTCGGGATCAGCCAGACGGTTTTGTCGCTGGCTTGCGGTCGCCGTCTTGCATCATCTGGCAGCGGAGCTTCTGTATATAAAATCTACAGGCAAGGCTCTCTGTCTAAGCCCAAGTGTTGTCAAGTGCTGCATAAATTCTAAATATTAAATTTCCAAGGATCAAAGTTTAACTGTCCAAATTCAGAGATGGCTCCCTGATGGAAATGAACAAATAGGTAAAGTGCTCCGTTTTCTTCCACTTGCCGTGGAGCCTGTCTGAACTGTGGCTCGTGCTGTCCCCACTCAGGTGTTCCAAAACAGGAAAGGAAATCTTTCCAAAACCAATTAAAGTGATCGGTTACAGTCAAACCATAGTGTCACTCAGTCAGGTCAGTGGTCTGGGAAGCAGCTGTTCATTTAAATGGAGGAGAAGGGTGAGTTAAGCACTACAGGCAGACTCACAGTGAGGGGGATACAAGGCGAATGTAGAGGGTGAAGTCGAAGACAGGATGCATGGAGGTTCGGTGAAGACACGGGGCTGAACATGAAGGAAACGGAGAAGGAAGACGGCGAAACGCTTCAAACGAGGCCTCATTTCCAGGTTTATTTAATATTGAATTAATGTTATCTTGTGCAATGAAGAGAAGCCAGACGTTGAGGTACAGTATGAGGGGGAGCAGGAGGGTGTCGGGTGGTGTGGGTTTGTGTGAGTCCACTCATACAATGCCCCTCTCTGTCTGCACTGCTCAGCCAGCTATGGTCCGATACTCCCTCACATACCCCGTCACCACCCCCTTTACCACCAGATATGCTCCAGGGCTACAGAAACAGGGGGGCCCGGGGCCTCTGCATATTTCTTCTCTCAAGCTGAACTTGGTCTCCTCAGAGGAAAAGGCCCGTCTGGTGACCTTGTGGTCAAATCTACCTTTCCTGCTCTGGCAAACACCGTTACATCCTTCCAAGAATTATCCACCTGTGCTTGGAGCAGAGAATCACATGAAGTGCACATGCATGCTGACTTGGACACACATGTCACAGTGGTCATATGGGCACTCTCACTGCTCCTGCTTGCTTGTATTTCTTTAAACCAGTCACAATAGTCTTTGGCAGCAATGGTGCCTTTGCAAAGTTGTGGGAGACCTTGTTATGGTGGAAGGTTTGCATGTGAGGCCTGGAATTAAAATGGGAAGTTTATGTTAGCGACCAGGTTTGGGTTTGGGTATGCACCAAGTCATAGGTGACGTGCTCAATCGTGATGGGATCATGTGACCGGGCCGTTCCAGGGACATCCATCAGTGTGGAGCAGCAGAGCTCGGTTAAGGGACTGTCACAGTGAGCATCTGTTGAGCAGTTATGTAACTTTTAATAAGGCTGTGGTTTTAGGGTTTGGCTTGTGACAGAGCAGCGCTGTGCTGAGGATGGAGGAGGAGCACTGGCCTGTCATACCTGCCTCTTTGACTTTCTGTAGCGCTCTGTGACAGATGTGCACAAGCCAGCAAAGACGCAGCAAGGACACACTATTTTCATGCATTTCATATCCTGTCTTTGCTCTCTCCTCTCTGATTGTCGACAGATTTCCTGTTCAGCTGACAGTCTCACCCATGAAGCAGAGACAGACTGATAACACTGTGTCTGGCTGCTCCTGGTCTCTGTTCACTGGGGTGCTGTCATCAAGCCTCCCCCTGCTCCAACACAGCATTTCCATAAGGCTTAAAGTGTCCAACTGAAAGACTTTTAACGATTTTGTCTCAATCTTTGCAGCTAAAATCTCATTCCTGTTAATCTTGTGCCAGAAATCATTTGTCAAACAAACAGTGTGTCGAGTCTTTTCCCTGTCTGCTCAGTCATGGTGTCTGTGGCTGTCTCTCATTGGATGAACACGCCACAGCTGTCACTACCATGTAAATTCTAACATACAACTGAGCAGATTTATTGTCAACAGCTTTGGATAGCAAAGCATCACACTCAACACTGTGATGTGTGCATGCACTGTGTTAAAGAAGCGTGTGCAGTGTATTCACGTGCACGCGACTGTTTATGTTCATGACAGAAGACCGAGGGGGTGGCCTTACACCAGGGTGCAATAAGCTGCCGAATAATGTCAAATAACTTAAAGAAAAGCCAGCTGGTAACCAACAGACAGACACACCAAAGACCACTCACTTCACTCATCTGTACGCTCCTAATTTACACCTCCAGAAAACAGACCCCTCCAGTGTGTGTTAGTGTCTAAATGTCACATGTGCACTCAACCCCTGCGGCTTTGAAAACAGACTTTGGAGGTGGTCAGCTTGGAGGCCGTCTGAGAGAGTAGAAAAACAAACGTGACAGGCACAAACACTGGACTCCACACAATGATGCATCGGGGCTGGGAACCCTGCAAACGTTGAGTAGACTAAATAGGAGCAAGCTGTTATTTAAAGTTACGACGTGTAGAATCTAAATGTGGTCATCACAGCCTTCAATGACGCCATAAGCTTTGTTTATGCAAAGAGAAACCAAACTGTTTGTGCAGTGGTGCATGTTTGTGGCTGCCTTCATTCCTGTCTGCCACAGAGCCATCCCTGACACGACCACTGGGGGGCACCAAAGTGACCGATTTTCAAAACCTACCATACACAGTTCTTCATCAGATGGAGCTGAAACACCTCAACTGTGTGCTAACAGTTTATGAATAATCTCGTAATAGAAAATGCTCCTCTCTGATTGGCTGGATGATCTGTTAACATTCTATATAGAAACATGTCAGTCAGTGGCTGAGGCCCGCTAAGCTAGCAAACCAGCATGAAAAATGGATGCCGATTGAAACACAGCTTCTCTTTAACTCCGTTGGAAGTGGCCATGGTGTAAGAGTGACAACACTCGGAAGCGTCCTAAAATAGCTAAGCACAGTCCTTAATTCTTCATTTCAATTAAACGTGAGAGTAAAAAACTAGGCACTCAAAAAGTGCATCCAGCATGCAGAATGGAGCCTTTAGCAGCTAAAGTGCCAGATATTCCCTTCAGAAGTCGGTGGAGACCAAAACAGAGCTAAAAGGAGAGTGAGTACATTCATACCGGGACACAAACACAACACCGGATGAATGCTACTGTGTCATTAAGCAATTGTTTGCTAACACCATCACCATATCAACTTTATAAGCACTTGTTGCGCTGCCCCCAAGTGGCCGACAAAACAATTAAAGCAGGTTAAGCTGATTTCGAACGTGTGATTCATGGATGGAAGGGACTCAAAATGTAGATGAAAAAGCTCTTCTGTCACAGTGACAGTGTTTGCGCCGGTCACTGGAAAGTTAAATGGACATTTTTCCATTAAATTCCATCTCTTCTCTGTTGTCCACTGTCCCTCGGTGCCTCTCCCGTCAGGGCGAGGGTTCAGCGAACAGAGGCCGGCTTCAGGCTGCCTCGCTGAGGCTTTTGGCTGGGCTGTGGCTCTCTCTCTCTCTGGAGGCCCCCTGGCCCACTGCTCTCTTTTCCTCCTTCCCAAACGAAGTGGGTAAAGTCAACACACTTGGAGGGAGGTGGAGGAGGAGGAGGAGAGGGCTGTGGGGGAGAGCTGTGAGACAGGCCCATGGTTGTCAGCGGGAAGAGGGACATTTGCCAAACAGTTGCAGGGTGTCAGCGAGCGAATGAACGACTCGCTGAGTGTGTGTGTGCGGAGCAGAGAGGGTGTGGAGCGTTCGGGAGACATACAAGCTGTAATCATTCGCCACACTGCGACGTCTGCTGTGAAGTATTTGCAGCTGATGTTTGTCAGATAACGTGTACCATTGGGTGCAAGCTTCCACGCAGTACCTTGCTCTACTTTCTAGGCTATTGACTTACACACAGAGTGATGCAGACTTCACACAAGCTGAGGATTTCATGCTTTATGTACATGTGCCCTGGCCCAGTACCACTTAGTAAACACAGAGTGATATGAGCCACAGTAACGCTGCTGCTGACAGAGATCCGAACACAGAAAGCCTCACAAGTACAGAACCTGATTCATATGCTGCTCACGCCGAATGCAGGAAGAGGATGTGAGGGACTGGGTCGCTGCCACACCACAAGGATGTGATCGTCTGCTCTGACCCGACTCAAATCAAATGAAATGGGTCTCTTCAGTTTGGCTGAGGAGGTCAAACCCTGAATTTTAAAGTAAAAGTACAAGCAAAATAAAGTCACTTTGTCTGAAAAACAGACCGATAAAGCAGTCATTCTGAGGGTAATAATTATCTATATTGTGATAAGAATATAATAGGAATACTACAGGCAGCAGCGTGTCTCTATGATCCTCTTCCTCTTACATGACTTCTCGTTGTTCAGCGGTCACGAGACAAAAGAGTTGGGAGCCAATGGTGTAGATTTTACTATAAAATGCAATTTCATACCAGAAACAGTCTATTCACAGTTGTGTAATGTTGCATCAAAAGAATTAACTTTTATGGTCTCTCTTTAACTTGTGGCTGCTTCTGCGTTTCTGTGTTAACTCTGGTTGAAATGTAAAAGTGTCAACAGCATGAAGGTGACCAGCTGTCACTGGTCACCAGCCTATAAACACCTTCCACAGGGAGAAACCGTACAGACCAATCAGTGCACACTTAGAAATATTTTGTTACGACGGCCTGTCTCGCTCCTTCTCTCACGTGCACTATCATTAACACTCCACCTTCAGCTATGATAACACTCACAGTATTAGATGTATGTGGAACGACTTTTAACATCAATGCAATTTGCAGAAAACACACAACGAGAAAATGCTCACAAACTGGAGCTGGAATATAAAGGTAATTATCTCATTAGTTAATGTGGTGATTGCCTTCCATGTGATGGAGCTATTGCAGGTAATGCTGTCCCTGTTAACACCAACTAAAATGATAAATACTGTCCTCATGCACTCGACGGTCTCCCATGTGTTAATTACTTAATACAGGGTGAGATTACCTCATGTGAGAGGCCATAACCTGTATTATTCAACACCCATTAACGTCTGGGGGCTCTTAGCTGATGATTTCACAAAGGGTCAAAGTCCTTAGCTGCAGGCTAATGTCGGTTAAATTAAGGCTGGGTCGCAGCAGCTCGTTGGTCGGGACAGAGGCCTGCAGCGTGTCAGAACTGAAACTCCCGACAAAGGGCAGGGCTCACTTGGCTTTTACGCACATCCTACAGAAAACTCTCCACCTTCCTCTTCCTCCCTCAGTTATCGGATCCCCCCTGAGACTTGGCCTCAGCTGATGCTGCCGCACAGCACCGCAAGCTGCTGTTTGACAAACGCTCAGCTTGTTCATAGGCACTTTGACCTTTCTCAGACGGCGCAGGAGGTCCTGCAGCACCACACGTCACACCAGAGGCTGATCTGGAACACCTACCTGCAATGCACAGGCTGCCGCACATTCCCCGCACAAAGCTGCTGTTGATGCACGAGGGCCAGACGTCACTGGCAGAGACGGATGTTTGGCCGGAGGAGAATGCCGAGCTCTGTCTTCTCTTATGCACCGTTTGATTTCGAGATTCAATTTTTTACTGTAGAGATTCCAGGTGCTGGAGAAAATTTATGTATTCTCCTCTTTCAGCCATCCACGAAGACATCCTGCAGTTTAATATAAAAGGCCTCTGTGTTCATATTACATTATCCAGTCCTATTCTGTATCATTTGCATTAATGTGGAAAATCTTCCATCAAAGTAATTGCTAGCAATGCATGACTAGTTTCCCATTTCCCTGCTGGATACCGAGAAGGGACCTGCTCTTAAATTATATCAGCGTCTGTTAAAAGTAATGTTCTTCCATCCAGCACATGAATGGATATTACTGATTATGACGACATCGAGCAACTATTTTGGCAACCTCAGTGTTTTTGGCACTTTCTCTGTCTCTGAGCTTGGAGACACAGAAGATCACGCTCCCTCCATCCGCTGCCTTGTTTTATGAAGTAAATGTGAGAGATTTTAACGGCAGCTCAAAACAGGGACCAGGCCAATTTGTCTCTCGTGATGAGACACAAGAGCTGATGCTGCCATGTTACTACGTTTTTGACATCATCGGCTGGTTTGTCGTCCGTGAGAGTTACGGTAAATTCAGACATGGAGTTTTATCAGATGGAAACCTTCTTCATTTTTCAGGGGTGCTAGCTATGACGCACATTTTCATCATTGTACATTAAATATTTTTGGGATTTGGACTTTTGCTCAGACATAAACAAGCTGTCTGACGATGTTACTTTGTGATGGGTGTTTTCCACATTTTTTCCTATCATTTATGGACTAAATGATTATATGATGATGAAAATAATCATTATTCATGTCACCAATAATCATTTGTTTATGAGGCAGCACAGGGCTCTGAAAACAACTCAGTTCAAGCTAGTTCCCAATGCTGGTCAGTAACAGGTGTCGGCCACAGGCTCGGCATCTGGAACCCAAAATCTGTTGCCTGGGGTTGAACCACAAGCTTGGTGTAAATGAAAGAGATCTATTTGGACATTTGTGCCCCTTTATTTTGACCACGACATGTGCTGGGCAACCCAAAAGAAAGAGCCTCCAGGTGTCAGTGGGTTCGCTGGCATGCCGGGGACAGTTTGTGGAGGTGGATCTTGCTGCTTTGGGCTGCACTGATATTCACATTCATCCACTTTGTTACAGTAATTATAGATTTTCCAGTAAATGTGATGGAAAAAAGCAGCAATTTGCATGTCGATCATGATTTCAGCTGTTGAAGCACACATCAGTGCCTTTTTCCAGCGTGCTCCACTTCACAAATTCTGTGGTTGGAGAGTTTGATAGGCGTGTTTGCTGGGAGCTTTACGGGCAAAAAGCAGCAAAAAGAGACAAAAGGAGGAGAAAATGGTGATAGAAACAAAAAGACGGAGAAAAGAAAAAAGAAGGGGAGAGGACGGGACATTAGAAACAGACAGTATCAGTCTGTTCCATGCATCCCGCTATCACAGAGATACTCTTATGCAAACTGTACAGTCGTGGGCTCATGGGAGAGGGAGAGGCCAGACAGCAGACATGAACCCACTGATCCAGACAGAGGAAGAGTCCCGTCACTGTGCAGACACGATCAAGCGTTCTTTAATCATGGAATGTGTTGCATCTGAATACTAATGAGGTTCTGCAAGAATGAAGGGAAACTGGAGTCTCTGGCAGCCGACACTTAACGCTTACAGAAATAATCTGTGACATTTTCATAGAAACTTTACTCTCTGTTGCTCATTATGTAACAGTAATCATTTCCAGTCCATGAAATCTTTTACATTTGTTTTTTTAAACTTCCAGAGTCTGGTGCTTAACCTTTCTGGCACAGGGAGGAACAGAGGAGGATGAAGCAGCTTTATTATTTGTAGAAATTCTATTCATTGTATGTATATTGTCTAATTTGGCTGGATGTGTTCACAGATCAGCAGCAGTGTTTTCACTGGCGCTCTCTCTGGTCTATTATCGGACTGGTAGCAGCACACCGACCCTTCCTCCTTAAATTCATGTTTATATGCTGCTAATCTGCAAAAGCAACCACCTTTTTAAAGAAGCCTTATTCCAGCCTCAGACATTCTGCCTTCATGTTCAAGGAAATATTTTAACAAACACATCTGCAAAGCTGCACGGCAACTAAAGGATGACACCGATTTCTGTTTGGTACAAGGACATAAACAGCGCATGGAGCGGTCATCCGACAACCGTGTCTTCCATCGCTCGGATTGTAAACACTGTGGTGAGAGCTGGGAAAAGTGACTATGAAGACGAAGGTAAGAGAGCACCAGAGAGAGAAGCTGCAGAAGCAATACATGTGGCCTCTGCTGTGGGAGTTGTGCAACAGTGTGCTGAAATATTTATATTATCAACAGAAAAACTTGAATTGTTCGAGCGAGGTTGTGACGCAAGTGTGGCAGAGCAGGAGGTTCGCTGAGGTCGAGGCACGTGCTGTAAATCCGTGTTTTTCCGGCGCTACTGTTACTGCGTCAACCAGCATAACTTACTTTAACAACTATCACACACACGCAGATACAAAACAAATATTCTCTGGGCCGCAGCCTCTCATTTATGGGCTGAAGATGAGTCCCAATGCAGCCCTTGTAAAGAATTTTACATTTCCCGCTGCAGCAGCAGCAGCGGATTGTTTGGAATAAACATAAGGCGAGCGAGGAGAAGGACTGATCTGTGGGTGGATGAAGAATGCTGCAGTCAGAAAGTCGAACCACATCAAGAGAAAACCTACCAAAATGGACAGCGGTGAACCGTTTGATTGACTGCTGATCTCTGGGAAGTGCGGCACAGACCTTACACAAGCAACACTGAAAACAACACAGCCTTTCAGATGACCAGCAGTCGGTGAAATGTTCCAACAAAAGCTCTCATGTGCTAAGTTTATCAGAGTTTAATGCATCAGACCATGTCGAGCAAATTCTCATCGCTGGATCAAAAACAAAGAGCATTGTGGAGTGTGACAGTGCTGACAACACAGAACAAATAATCCCTCATAATATTAGCTTTCCCCGTGTTCCTGGAGAGTCCGACTAGCTGGACCAGAGTCCAGATCAGCCTCTGTAGGTTTAGTCTGATCCCCAATGGATCAATCAAATCCCAGCATTCCAGAGGGAGCTGTTTCCCCAGCGCTCAGGAGGAATCCCTGCTCGGGCCCTGGAGGAGGGGGTCCTGGAGGAGGGGGCCCTCCAGTCAGGAATGTCCTGAGACATCTTATCTGATGGGCCTTCGGGTCTGTAGTAGTGGTGCATGGTAAACTGACCCAGGTTGGCCCCGGCCTGAGGGACATATGGTGCCCCTGAAGGCCCCTGAAGCCTCATCGACCCTGAGGCCCCTTGTCCCCACATCAGTCCGAGTTTGATAGCCATCAGAGGGTCACGAGAATCTGAAAGATTCACACAGAATTCCAACCAGCAGAGGTGGCTCCTGTCTGAAGGGTCCTCGTTACGTAATTCTTCAGGGGTGCCATGAATCCCCATGGCTGCATGTGAACGAGAGCGGCAACTTTAAATTTTCATCCTCAGCTAATGACCTGCATTGTCTCATTTGACTACAAACAAAAAGTGAAAGCATCAGAGTAACATGAAAGATGCCGCGCCCACGTGAAAACTCTATCCTCAGTCGCTTTAGCAGCTGCATTCAGGAACATATCATATGAAAGGCGTCTCTTATAGCAATGAACCCCCAGATAATCACCACCAAACTCTGCGGTTCCCTTCAGATCTGTGGAGCATTTAAAACATAATTACTGGTATGAGATGAAATACATAAAGACGTCCTCACTATACACCCAAACACCCACATCAAGATTTGGGTACACAGTTCACAGTCCTCCTGAAAATGTTCCAACCCTTCAAAATCTAATCTGCTGATGGCTGCACAACCGTTCTGTTTCCTCTGCAGACTAGTTCGATATCCAAGACAAAAAGGAAACGACGAAAGCTCTCTCAGTGTCAACCCTCCAACACGGCATCTTTACATATACCTCATGACCTTTGCTAGAAACTCAAAGCAGAAAGACTGCACATTTCCCTTTTCCATTTTGATTACATGGTGAAAATGCACGTAAAAGAAAAACATTGCTAAATTTGCATTGACATTTTACATTTATAAACGCTAGTCCAAAAACTGGAAGCAGAACAGAGATGAGAACGGATCCAAAGTGAACCACAGAGAGTGGTGCAGCCAAAGGCTTGTGACAAAAATACTGAAACCCCCTCTGGAACCGTTTGTAACGTCAACTCAGTGGATATGGTGTGGATATGATTTTGGCAATGATAAATGCTTTTTCCATTTCGGACCATACTTTCACTCCTTCGTCTGTCATTTCATTATGCAACACACGAAAGCCGGTCCTGTAAAAAGAAACACCCAGCTCAGCAGATGCCAAAGCAAATGTACACTGAGTGGTCCGAGCAGGTAAATGCAATTGAAATGTACTTCCTCTTAATTTAACACATCACGGAAAAAAGGGGTGGATTAGCATGATTTAAAAACACATTTCCGAAGGGTTTAGACAAATAAGTACAGGAGCGATGATAGTCACATGGACTTCTCGGGGCCCAGGTAAGAGCCATTCCTCTCATGCCGGGATATGATGAAGCATTTTCTTGAAAGACTAGCTGAGGGGCCAGGAAAGAGCACAGAGTGCTGAACCCTCACTCACAAAGGCACCATTCTGCGGTCGAAGAGAGAGAAACAGCAACACCCAAGGAAAGTATGACACTGGATGTCCAGGTAAACATTTCCAAGGCAGCTAAGTTTACAATTGCATGCCGGCTGCAGAGCGCTCTTCCTCCCCTCTCCTCTTCATCCCTAATGCCCCGAATCACACTCTAACTGGAGGAGATTTGAGCGCCGGGCGTTGGTATTTGGTGGTTTATTTTCCCTCTGTGTAAAAACATTCAAGGCGAGGGTGAAGGCAGACGAAAGATTGGGAATGAGGGAGAATTAAAGGGATTGTAGGGCTGTGGGGAGGCATGAGACAAAAAAAGAGTGAATGTGCAGTTAGTGGTATGTATAAGGGGTTGCACGGGGGGAGCGCACGGGGCAACAAGCCAGCACGGCAGACCGCGAGCGCTCCCTTCGCAAACAGACAGCCGTGTGTTCGACAGGAACTGCAGCGGGGGCCCCCGCACTCATGAAAGCTGCTTCATAAATTGGTAAACCTAGAAGGCCGGTCGCTTTTGCCCCCACAGCGTTTTTTTTCTCAGTCCGATACCTTAATGATGAAACGGGCAGAGGGCAAACATGACGCATACAGACATCTCTTTATGAGGCTGATGCACACCTGCAGAGGAGACACACTGTCCATCAGGGGAAGTAGGTGGAGGAGACTGGGGTCAACATCCCGTCACAGTGGACCTGTATTCCCCTCGATGCAGGACACAGGGGCGGCTACTGTACGTTCAGGCCCAGGTGTTGCTCAGTGATGGACAACATCTTGAATCTTGAATCTTGAACCAAGCATAACTAGGCCCAACAGGTCTGTCTGGACTTCTCCGCTTGTTGAAGTGATGTGAGTGAGAAGGTAAAATCAAGACGTGGCATCCTAAGAGTCTGAGTGGGTGGTGTCTTTTTTTAGCTTTTCAAAAACCAAAAACATGATAAAAAGTATAAGGAGTGCTCTGATATGAGCTAAAAATATTAGCATGCAAGGCTAACTAGCTTACTATCCACAGGTGTAACTGTGTGGTTTATCACTTCTGGGGACATTACATAGACTTAAAGTCATTTCCTGGAAACTTGGGAAAGAAGGCCAGTCCCCACAATGCATCTGTGTGAACAGATTTATGTCACCGAGACGTGAGTGATGCACATTTCAATTTAAAAGCTTACATTGGTACATTGGTGTGCAGCATGGACTCATTTTGCTCTAATATCTTATTTCATCAATGATTTTCTTACGAGTGCTTGAAGACACCCTGGCTGTACCGCTTCTCTGGTGAGAATACAAAGACCAGTGTGTAAAGTACTTCATAGTAATACTTGGACTGACTGGCTCTTCACTGCAATACAAGAACATTGCTCTCTCTTTATTCCCTCGTCTTCTGCTTTAGTCATCAAGGATGCTGACCTCTTCACAGGGACGTGCAGCTTTAGCTTCAGGCCTTCAGCACAATATCATGCATGTAGCAATCAAGACCGTTTTCTAAGAATTAACCAACTAAAGCATTAACAGCTGATAAAATCTGCGACAGCTGTCATTTCAGATCGTGCGAGGCTCGAAATGAGAAGTCTTTTTTCTTATTTGCTGGATCAACTGATTGCCAGAGGTGTCTCAGGGCTTGTGAGGTGATGTGACTCAAAGTCTGTCTCTCAGTTTGAAAAAAGAGATAATGGTCTGCTGGCCGGGTGGAGACTCCTCCCGTTCTCCAGAAAGTAATTTATCTCTGGAGGAGAATAATGCGCTTCTCCTCCCAGAATCATCCTCTGGAGATCAATGCATCTTCATCAGAGCAACTTCAAGAAGCAAGTACGAAGTGATTGTGATTTATTTCTCACATGAAGTCACTTTCAGTTGTTTCTCTCTCAGCTGCAAATCTTCTTCACTTCATGGATCAACAGAAGTCTGAATAAAATGTCGAAAACAAATCATCTTCAACACACTGTGTGATTTGACTCATTTCAAGGAAAACAGGTTTCACAGTCCCATAACTCAGAATGACTATTTTTGTGGATAGTTAATGGGTTTGTTGATCAATATCAATGACTCATCAAGTACTTCAGCAGGTCGAGATGACTTCTGGCTTTTTAAAATGGATTTTCCAGGCTTTCTTTTGTTTTGGAACAAAAATAAACTACACGTTGGAGGTTGATGGCGTCGAGACAAAACAAATTCTCTCCAGTATTTTGAATCTACTGTTTTGATGCTCCACTTTCAGCAGAAGTGAAGAAAGTCCTGATCAAATGGCCTGGAGAGAAATTAGAATGATAAATTCACAGCTAAAACATGGAGGAAACACTGGAGGAAATTGACAATATCCCCCTTCCTCCTGGCAGCATTTGTCACTTCTGAGTCGTGGGAAGTCTAAAACTGAAAATAATTCAATTGCGCCTACACTGTGGTAACAAGAGAGTGATTGATTATCCGCAGACGCTCTGCACTTTTAAAGGATCGGGCTGGCTCCGTTTGTTTTTGTCAACAAATCTCATGAGAAGACCACAACCAACAATAAACCACTGACCAATGATCCACTATTAAGTATTGAATGTGTATCCACAGTCGGATTGATCTCACTCCGCTGTGCCATAGACCTTCATTGCTGTCCAGAAACTATTAAAGACACCAATGATTCTTTCAAGTGTGGAAAAGATATCAGTCCAGATGCTTTTACTGGCATTTTCTGAGCTGCCCTGGAAAATGTTGCGTCTTTAGCCTTCTTATCTCTCCATAGCCCAATGCTTCATCCTCCAAAGATGGAAATCAACAGCACCTCGAACTCACACACAGTGGGTCAGGGATGTCATGTCAAGTTAGAGTAAATCATATGTGGCTCCAACCAGAAATTCTACAAACCATTTGTTCCTGCCCTGAGGTGATTCGTAAATACAAAAAAAAACCCCACGCTTGTCCCTGAATGCAGCACACACGTAGCGGTTCATATCATGTCACTGCATCATGGCGCCTGTCAACAAATGGCACGTCATGGTGGACGTGGACCTCTCAGAGCTGAGCCTCAAGCTCCAGCAGCTTCTCAGCTCTCTGCTTTCAAATGTGAAGTCATCTGAAGTGAAACTAAAGCTGTGGCAAGTGCAACTACTAGAACAAAAGCCCGCTACGACCTCTGAATACGCTGCTGAGTGTGAAAACTCCTCCAGACGTTTGGTGAGAGGCTGTATCGCCACCATGATACAATTGCTGGGGCCCAAGTGAACACCCACCCCCTGCTGTTGCATATGCACTTCTGGGGGCGTCAGTGAGTATGGTCCTCAAAGGATATTAAAAAAAATTAAATGGTCATTGATGGGAAAAAGGTTCCCAAACCCAAACAAAAAGGACAAGGACAAGCAGACGATGATGAAGGTGGTTTGAGTACAAAAACACACTCATGAGCCATTCTCTAATATTTATGTCCTCAGTGAGTGCCCCTGATCAGCTGGCTCATGAACACCATGTGCATGAACGCAACGTGAACTGGATTCAACTCTGTCCTGCACCTGCCCTCACCTCGATTCAGACTGCAGGATATTCCAGGACAGCGAAACTGTCCAGCAATGTCTGAGGTCCATCACAGCCAGGCATTTGTCAGTGGCACGTTTCAGTGACTCATTTATAACCACTGCGGTCAGGGTGCTAATGATGCGGCTTATCCAGTAATGCCTGGCCCAAAATGTTGAATAATTTATACAGATGAGAAAAACTCATATGTTCATGTGCATGGTTCTGTGCTTTTGTTTCAGTTCTGTAATCCAACTGGATTGAATTGAATTACTCATGAAGACAAAAACACGCACACACATTAGATTAAACGTGACACAACATGTGACTTATTCCTTTGGGCCAACAGGGTCAGATGGTTGCATCGCTCGGCGTCGCAGTATTATCATCTTTTATTGATTTTCCTGACGGGAAAACTACTGGAGTCAATAGCTTCAGTCTGCCCAGCTGCACATACAGACCACATCAGCTCTACGTAAAGCTCGCCACTGCCTTCACAGTGGCAAGAAATTAATGTAAAACAGCAGCCAAAAAAAAGACTGCTGTCCTTGAAAAAAGCCTTCTCCAGGAGGTAGGAAATGAAGAGAGAAAAAGTGACAGACAACTGGAGACTCCAAACATAACGGACCCATCTCAGCCAATAAAAACGCAAGCGAACTGCTTTCAGATGAGCGAGCCAATTTGTTTTGTATCAGGGGATGATAGCAGGAGGAGACAGGAGGAGCAGTACATCTTGTTGAGTGGATCTGTTTAGGCCGGGAGACGTGTTTATCGCAGCCCGGCCTCATGTGGAGCTCAAAAAAAGCGAATGAGAACTTCTGTGAGACCGCTCACAGGAAGCAGCTCAAACCTCACATATCCATATGGAAATTCAATTTGTCCGTTCCTTTCCCAGCGTCGATCCAACACCCAGGAAGACCTCCCACAGGTAACACCGTGGACTCAACCTCCAGGGCTCCACAGAGAGGTCACAGACCTGACACAGAGGGGTTTTCAGGCCCGAGCCGGAGGTCCGGACCTACAGAACGTACGAGCAGGACTCTGGCTGTTGACTCCTGGCAGAGTGCTCAGGAACTGCTGCTGGATGTGGGCGCAGAGTCGGCGTTGTGAAGCCAAAGAAGCCTGAACACAGGGAGGTTGTGTTTAGTTTGGTTAGCAGCAACAGAAAAACTGCTCACTCAGTGTACCTGGAGAGGGAAACAGCAGTCATGTATCATAACAAGAGTGTGAAAGAGCATGACTGATTTATCAGCTGCAGAGATACTTTGTGTAAAGTCAAACATACTTTGCTGGCTGAGGCAGGACTCCGCTAAAGACTGAACTGACAGATGTTAAAAAAAAGCTTATTTTCTCACTCCTCCGACCCTCTCTGTCTTCATCATTTGCTGTTTGGCCCCTCTGTTTCATTTTTATCTCACGCCGACTTCCAGCTCTCCCATCCCACGCACTGTTTCTTACTCTTATCACTTTCAAGAAGTGACAGTGTAGCAGCCTGTAACTGAGGAAAAGCTCTCCCACCATTTGCTCATGTGAGGCAAAGCATTTTTGACCTTTCAACAGGGCTCCTTGAGCACACGCCTAAAGCCAAACTTTTCAAGCCAACCGGGAACCATTTCAGGAACTTTTACTTGTGTTACACCTGGATGAACCAGGGTCTAAATTTACTTCCTTAGCCATCCTGCATGGTGCCTGGAGCACTTTCTAATGGCCCCATCAGGACCAAGTTTGCACCTCGGCATGTTTCCTTTGCCTCCATCCAGACACCACGGTCGTGCAACAATAAATGCAAAGACTAACACAGAGGCTCTGTGTCATTTCCTCGTGCGTCCTAATTGTCATGGTTCATCAGATGTGGTGAAAGCACAAACAGGGACTTTGAGTTCCTAGTTCAGTTCTTGTGGCTCCATAGTTCAGGGCCTGCTTTACCAGTTTCTGATCCCTCTGCTCTCAATCCGTATTCCTTTGCCCTTTTCCCAAAAGTGACAATACAGCCACCTGTAACTGAGAGGAGGAACAAAGACCACCATTTGCCCATTTGAGGAAAGGTACCCTGGGACTAAGCAAACAAAGACCGGCACTTTGTAATAAAGACGTAAAAACAATGTATGTACTGTATCCTATAGTGTTGGCATGGAGTCCTCATTTCCCTGAGGCTCGTGGAAGCCCACCATGTTCACATCGGCCAGTTTGATTCTGATTTGCTGGGTTCATTATTTTCAGATTACTGTGTAAATTAATACTCGTGGCTGGAGGGCGACTCATTCTGTTGTTACATAGGCTTTTGAGCAATAAAGCAAAGTTCATGCCAAGGTTGACTATTTAAACAAGAATGTATTGCTCTTAAATAAGGATAAATGATATGTACTGTGTGTTCGATTGCTGAGGGGGTGGCCTTCAGATAATCCACTCAGCCATCCATAAAATAATGTTAAAGACTCACCTGCTCTTGGCCTCTATGTCATGCATTACTTCTTAATATCTGCATGGCTCACGGTGGATTATCCCGTACATATATATAAACAGGACAATCTATATATATATTTCCCCTCGGGGGCCAGTTAAAGAGGTTAATTTAGTCATTTTCTGGAGGCTTTCATTTCAAGTCATTTGAAAGTAAAAAGCAAATTTTACTCGTTGCCTGTAGTTTGGGTTTGTACTGTATATGAAGGCCTCGTTATTCAATAGCATCTAAAACCGGGAGATGTCTGTAAGATGTTATTCAGCAGTAAGCTCATTCACACACTATCAAGTCTGTCCTCCACAGGCCGAATGGCGGGCAGGTAAATCCAGCTCCCAGTCAGATGCACAGGCCCCTCTCTCTGCAGCTCATGGAAAGTATTTTGCTAACCTTCGGCAACTGTTTTAAGTAAACATCTATTTCCAGTCAAGATGGCAAAGCGGGTTTTCACATCTCACAACGGCCGTTCTGTCCTTATCAACAGGATGCTAAACACAAACAAGCCACAGCTCAGAGTTTGTGGGCTTCACTCAGGTGGTTTGGAGTAATTCAAGTGCACATGTCCTGCACTGTCCGGTTGGTATGGCCTGCTGTAGATGAATGAGTCAGCAAAGAAGGGCTCACTGAAAAGAGCCATATTTCACTCATGGACGACTGTAAATGAAGGTGTGGGGCTGTGGTTTAGACCTCTTTTAGAGAAACCTTTTGGTTTGTGACCCTTTTAAAGTCGGCATTATACACTCTGGAGCGGAATTATTAGTCACTTAGTTGAGATGAAGTTGACTAGCTGATAATTTACAGACTAGCTGTGGTTCAGGAGGTAAAGTGGGTTATCTGTTGATCAAAACGTTAGGGGTTCAAGCCCCACCTCCTCCCGTGGGCAAGACACTGAACCAGTGCATTCCTGATTGCCGGTGCCAAGCATGGATAAACGAGGAGGCTTATATCAGGAAGGGCATCTGTCCAATGCCAAATCAGTAAATAAGATAGTGAACTGAATATATTTGGGTTTTGGCATATTGGTAGGACAAGACTAGGCTATTACTGATGTTTCTAATGGACGAGACCCACTCTACCTCCTGAGCCAAAGCCTACAGTATGCCTACGAGTTGTTATCAGTTCAACCAAAACAATGTTGCTCCCCTTCTTCCATTGGTTCATTTCAAGAATTTCTGGAGGCCTGAGGTGTTAAAATTGGTCTGTATTTCACAATAAAAACAAAAAAGTATTTTTCTTATTTCCTATCATTTCAGAACCCCCCCAGATTTATTTCACGACCCCACGGAGAGTCTGACCCCCAGGTTGGGAACCACTGATTCAGTAATTTTGACTTCATGAGATCCAGCTGAAAGCCCCAAAACTGCGACTGTTTTCTCACTGAGTTACTTAATTCAGCCAGTGTGAGACAGACTCCATGTGCTCGTTCTTATGACAGCTTCATACATCGCAGCTGACAGCATGATGGTGTTCAACAATGACATCCAGGGACGCCTATTGTTCAGTGGACAATTCTCACAAGGACCAGAGTGTCAGAGACGATCACACGGAAAACGACACACCATGACAGGAAATAAATGAGAGGCTGCGAGAGATGCTAACCGAGCCTGTTAGCAATGTGTTGATTTCACTTCTGCATCTAATTTCACTAAATTCCAGACTCCATGTGTTATCAGCCCAATTCATGCAGCATCATTTGATCTTCTGTTATGACTAAGCAGGAGCACCAGGGTCCCCGTGGGGAGGAGACGGTGAATGGGGATGACAACGAGAGGTTGAAAAACGGTAAATCCTGCATGAGAATCGAACACAAAGGGAAGGCTGGGAATGTTTAATTCAACATCTGGAGTCTATTCATCAATTCCTTATTGATGGTAATTATTGCTGTGGGAGGAACGGTGGATAACCTCTATCATATGCAGCCAGACTGACAAAGCTAAGCCTTCTTTCACCAGTTGTTTTCACTCTCACACTCAAAAGTGTTTTTGTGCGAGCAGACTTTGGTTGTCCTGAAGGCTCTCTCTTTCTTGGAGAGTGTTTTCCACTCGTCCTTGAGGGATTCTGTTGATGGAAGACGCGTTTTCCAACAGACCCGCTCTCATTTTCATCGTCTGCGGGGTCAAAGGTGAACACGTGAAAGCGGAACACATTTGTGAGGCTTTTAAGGATGAATGATTTTCAGCAAAGGCACTAAAATGTCAATGTTTAGCTCACTTAAAAGCCGCCGATCGGGCTATGATTGGACGATTGCAGTGAAATTACACGAGCCTCTTAAGTGGCATGTGGCTGCACAGAAAGATTCACTGGTGGTGGAACAACTGCCTCTAAGTCAATAACAATACCGCTAAGACATTTAAAGACTTAAAACTGCTGTTTTTATATCAACAGTGGATTCAATGTGCGAAGCGAGGTGACACACAGACAGAATTTCAGCCTCTCTCTTCTCATTAGTTTGGTTTTTATACTTTTACAGCATCACTGTCTCATCAACCTTGTTTCCAGACAGCAGGCAGCTGTTTTCAGTGTATATCAAACCACTGATGCAGTAAGCGACTAGCTTTTGAATATTTCACAGCTAAACAGATAGATATTTCCTCCAGCAGTCGGTGGAGACCAGCACGGAGCTAAAAGCAGACAGAATACTGGACTAAGATTCATCGCACGTCTCCAGATGAAGCCTAATGTTACTCAGAATTTGCTGATGTCTAAACATGCTGATGTTTGCTAACACATTCACCGAGTCAACTTCATCAGGTGATAATATGTCAATGTTGTGTCGGCAGTGGCCTCATATTTACCATACAGAGACGGGAGCGATCCTTTTATCAAACTCTTGGCAAGAAAGTGTGCATTTCCCGATATGTTGAACCATTTCTATAAGGTTATGAACAGTAAAACATACACAGTTCTGCACAGACGGCCTCTGGGCTTGGAAATGGGAGGAGGAATTAGTGTAGAGTGTGTATCGTTCACATATTTCTAGATAAAGAGACACATTATGGACATTTAGATGGAGATAAACGCAGGGACTCCGATGGTTTGAATGCTTTATCTCCATGGGTAATTTATGAAGTGTGGACTCATGAGATCCTCTTCAACTGTAACAGCCACCGTGCAGAGATCCTCGCCATATCTCTTTTTGAGTAATAAATTCTTCCCACAGTTCCCTTTCCTCCACATGTCAGGGTTCAAACATCTTCAGGCTTGAAGATTTCCATGCATCTGTTCTGTCTCTGCATCTCTTAAATTATATTCCGCTACTCTTTGTCTTCCTCTTAAAACAATAGGACGCGGAGTGGGCCGTTTCCCCCCCAAGTCTTCCTAATGGGATCCTGCTGCCTGTTCAAAGTTGAGGATAAAGAGCCCTGCCTGGGCAGATTCCTCAGGAAAGCCCTGACTTTACTATCAAAAGACAGCAGCAGGGCGAGCTGGTGTCATCACCATTGTCTCATCAACATTGGATCAGGCCACAGCCACTGAAAAACAAGGAGGAAGAGAGGTCTCAAGCATCTGACCAAAACATCTTCCTCTCAGGTTTACGAGGCTGAGGAGAGAGATTGGAGGGAGTGGGACCCATGTGACCGCAAACTCGCTTTGATCGCCCTCGCCACCCTGGCGTTGAACTGTTTAACACATGGAAAACACCGTTCCTCATCAAAATGGTGCTTCAAAGGAGAGAGAACACGGGAGGCACTGTAGGTGAGAGGAAAAAGACTGTCAGAGAGGGGCCGGGTGGGGCCAAGTGGGCAAGCTTAAGCTGCATACAGTGTCCCTTTATGACCAAAAAGACTGACTTTGATTTATAAACCAAGGATCACTCACCAGGACTGAGGTGTACTTCTCTATGGAGTTGTGAACGCCAGAAACTAGTGAGATGAGGTATGAAACAATTCACAGAAATCCAGCTTGGCCGGAGCAATCCTCCCAATAAAACAGTCTCAAAAGTTGCCATTAAGTCATTAGGCTGGAATCAAATTCAGCAAGTTTGGTGGTTTTTCGTGGTCTATGTCAAATAAAACGGTCTGATTTTTTCTCGCATGGTGTAACTAATGCTGGTGGCAGCCCAAAACCACTTTTTAAATAAGTTACTTTACTTGAATCTTTCTCGTAAACCTTACTGGCATAATTCAAAAGTAGGACACATAGTGGAGATGATTACCTCATGACCATAATTTCATCTGACTGGCACGTATTACAACCCCGATTCCAAAAAAGTTGGGACGCCGTGTAAAACAAAACAGAATGGGATAACTCGCTAATCCCTTCTGACACGTACTCAACTGAAAACAGCACAAAGACAATACATTCAGTGTTCGACCTCATCTAAATATCTACTTATTCTGAATCTGATGCAGCAACACCTTTCAAGTTGTGGAACGCTCCAAAAACACCTGTTTGGATCATTCCACAGGTAAGCAGGTTCATTGGTAACAGGTGATAGTGTCATGATTGGGTGTGAAAGGGGCATCCTGGAAAGGCTCAGTCGTTCACAAGCGAGGATGGAGCGAGGTTCACCACTTTGTGAACACATGAATTTATAGATGATGTTACTGCATGAGCTCAGGAACACTTCGTAAAACTGTTGTCAGTAAACACAGATTGTTTGCATTCTGCTTTTATTGACGTTTTACGCAGCGGCCCACCGTTTGGAACCAGGGTCGTGTATGTTTGCCTGGCAGTCAGTATAATGTGACACGTGCTCCCACATACTGAAGCTGCATCTGACACATTTCCAAATCCTGCAACCTCATTCAAATCCGTGGCAGCATCATCAAAATCATGCCGCATGTCCCCACTGTCAGTCCACCATTTTATTTCTTGATTTAAACAGCGTGGAGGATCTGAGAAAGCAGAGGTCTGTCTGGGAAGACTGTTAAAGGCTTTACTGCTAATAAAAAGCAATATGGAGCTCATATAGACTCCTGCTTCCTGGAATTTACATGCAGTAGATGGACCTCCGGGCGGACAGAGACGAGGCTCGTGATGGCCAGAGGGTGGCTGTAAGATTCATCTACATAAACAGGAGCAACCTGCCGACCTGAGCACTGTCACATGGCTTTCTTAAGTATGCTCTTTGGGGTGTTTTGCGGTAGATGCCATAAGATGATATGGCATCAGAACTTTAACCAACTGTAGTGGTATGAAGCAAAGTCAAGTCAGATGACGTGATGTATGTTCCTACCAGCTGCAGAGGTGGCAATGCCAACGTGTGGTGCCAAAGAGCCATAAAACAAGATGAGCAGATGACACCAGATGCAAGAAAAGGACCATTTCAAGTGAAAGAGGTGAAGCCTGAGTCTAACTGCTCCATATCACACCAAAGCGTGTAATAGACCTGCAGGTCCACCGTGTCAGTGTCTCACCAAGACGTGAAAAGAGCACATTCTTATTCTGCAGTCAAGTTAGCAATAATAATAAATATGCAGTAGGTCGCTTTGACATGTCTTCAACACGTGTCACATTACACTGACTGCCAGGCAAACCTATACAACCAAACATTTAGGACACTGCTAAACGTCAATAACAACAGAACGCAAACAAACTGTGTGACAACAGTTTTATGAAGTATTCCTGGACCCACGCAGTAATCTCCTTCACACAGTCATGTGCTCACAAAGTGGTGAACTCGCTGCATCCTTGCAGGTGTTTTTGGAAGATGAAGGGAAGATGAAGACTGCTGATGCAAACGTGAATGTAAACAATGTAGTTTTCAGAAAAATATCAGAAAAATAAGCTTTGCAAATGCAGGCAAAAGAAGAACAATGCACTCAACATGTTTGTTAGACCTCAGGGATAAAATGTGTTTTTGGTGGGAAGCATTGCATGTAAAGATCGTTTCATTTCTAATGGAGAGCTCAGGGATAGATGCTTTTTAGTTCAGAGTTTGAACGTGAAAGCAGGGTGGCCGGCAAATTGACACACTCATTATTTTAATTTATTTATTTTCAGCCAAGTGAATCCTGAGACCTGAATCCTGAGTGTTGTTTTAAATGATTGCTTTGGATTCGATGTGATACGACAGTGAATGATGAAGTGCTTCTTCCCAGAAATCTGTCAATATGCTGCGTATTCCAGGAAAGCAAGCGGTGAATTCATTTGGTTATTTAGATTTAGTTCTTGATCTCAGGCCAACCATCTGAATATTAAGAAAATGACATTAGCGAAGCAATTATCTGGGTCTGAACGTCAGGCTCTTCTTTATTTTGGATTTGGCTGCATGTCAAATGTGTCTCGGATTCATTGTCGTTTGCATGAATCATTTGGTTTGATCCATCAGAGTAGAGGTGTAAAAAGGGAGCTCCAGACAGCCATCAGTGTAATCATCTCCCAACAGTTAAGCCGGTTACATGCTTGAGGTAGCATTGCTTGACTGCTGTCTCGCAGGGAAAATACTGCTCATGCCAATTATGACACGCAGTGTGGCGGCGTTTAAATCGCTGTGCGACTACCAGTTTTTCTGTCTGAATCAGCTGTCAGGAATGTGAACCCCTGCTGGAGCAGAAAAGGTGACATGACGGCTGAACGCTGTGTGGGATGTTTACCCGAGACCACGTGTTCTCTCATTGTTGTTTAACTTTAACTCGATCGTGCTTTGGCACTGGCCGTCGACAGAAACCACCTGCCCTGATAGATTGCTTCCACCTAAAGGCACGTACACATCTTATGGGAAGCCTGGCTGTGATTAATGTGAATAAACACATTTATTAACCGTCGTAAAATTCAGCTGTACACAGTGTTTGCATTATGGGCAGTTTCAGTTTGACTCATGCTGAGTTTGAACTAACTGTACATGCTGTATGTATGTGTCCGAGTTGGCAGGTGAAGCCCAGACGGTAAATTTATGAGGGTTTGTGTTACCCAGAAATTGGCTTCTGGACAGTTTATGCATGAGTGGCTGCAGGGGGAGAAAAAGTTAAAGTGTGTTGGCCTCGACTGTTGACCAGAAGAGAAAAATGAGAGCAGTGGAAGTCCCTCTGCATTACTTCAGCTCTAACTTTACTTTCAAGTAGAGTTTGGAAAAGTCTCATTTTCTTGAGCTTTCACTCGTCACAATGTGCAAAAGACTAAAATGGCTCAAAGTGTAGCACTTAAAGCTACATTGGATGTTCATTATATGGTTAATTTAAGTCATTTAAAACTGTTATTTTGGAGTTTCTGCAGAACTGCTTTACAAAGCAGCTTTATAAAGGGTTTTAAGTTAAGTTAATGGTTAACAAATCATTTGAAATATTCCAGTTATAAGCCATTAATAAGTAACTAACCTAACAACATCTGGAGTACCATGTTGTGACATAATCTCTCTTGCTGGTGGGTCATTATAAGTCAGCAGGTAAAGGATTATAATTCTGCAGGTGCACTTGTTAAGAAAGTCATTAATAAAGGGTCATGAGTTTCTCACTTAGTGATAATAGCAAATGTTAGGATGTCATCTGCGATTGTCAGTAAAGTAACTGATTCAAGATTTTTACAATAATCCATCCAATCTAAAGAAATTTCAGGAATAGTTCATATGAAGTGATTGTGGTCCAGATTTGTCCTGCTGCAGACTAAAAGCACAGGCCAAAGACATTTCACACAACCTGGAAACTCAAAGGTTGTTTTACAAAAGATGACTTATAACAAAGTGTCACTGGTGTTTCCATCACCCTTCACAGAGTATGAGGGAGATGCAGCAGAGAACAGGTGGATGGACGAGAGACTGACAAAGGAACTTGTGATGAGGAAGTGGGAAATACGAACGATGCAAAACAAAAAACTCAAACTAAACTAGAACCATAGCTTCTCACAGGGCGAGTCTTCGCTTTCATTGTCACCTGATTCCTCCCCAAACTCCTGCTCAGCTCAGTCCAGCCACTGCGAGGCTACCACCCGAGAGCGTAAACATTACAGCGCTCGCCCGACTGTCCTCCCTGCTCCGACAAAGACAGACAGACAGCGGCTTTGCTCGTGGGAAAAAAAATGGACAGCTCCTTTTTGTGGTGGCTGGGTGGGCCCTTATATGGACAGGAGGGTTTTTCCAGTTAGCTGGAATGAGAGCAGCGTCAGTGTCATCAAACAAACAGGCAGGCGGCGCTGAGGGGAACACATCAATTATGTCACAGCTGTGTGTGCATGTGTGTGTCAGACTGATATACAGTATCAGGCTGGTATAGCCCTTGTAATTACATAACAGATGTCAGGCAGACGTGTTGTCTTCTCTGGATATGATGAGCTTCCTCGCTGATCATAGTGTAGTGCTGCTGGACCGCACCATATATATATGCAGATATGTGTGTATGTGTGTGTGTGTGTATTTTAACTGTGATATTGGCTTCTTGGAGCTGATGTTCTGCAAGAAGCCAATAAAATCAGATGCTATGGTCAAATTTGTCATATTAACATCTAAGGTGTGCTGATTGACTGACATCGACTCATGCATTAAGTAAAATGCAAGAGAACTTTCCACCTGAAAAGTTTCTGGCAGCCTCTGAGCGGCACAGTGAATTCAACTCTTTTGTCTCTTGCATTTCAGAAGCAAATGTTTTGCCTGGCTAATTTTGTTGATTTGGTCATCTTTCCTTGACTCCGCTTCTAAGCTAGGCTACGTAGCTCAGTGGTTACAACCAATCGTCTGCACAGGGTGCTTTTATTTTGAAAACTGACTGCGTTCTCTATGCCGTTCCTGCATGTGACTTCCTGGCTGGTTCGATGTGTTCTGTGCTGCTCGTATTGTTCGGTGATTCTGGGATGCTTCTCAAACAGCCGCTTCTGGCCTCGATGGCCTTGATCAGCTCTGGCGTCACAGCCAGAATGCTGGTCAATGAGGGTCAATCGTTCACAAGCAAGGACGATGTGAGCTTCACGGCTTTGTGAAACACATGATTATATAACAGGATATTACTCCATGGGCTCGGGAACGCTTTGTGAAAGCTGTTGTTGGTAAATAACTGCATTCTGTTTTAATTTAAGCTTCAGACAGAGTCCCAACTTTTTTTGGAATCGGTCTGGTATCATGTCGACTTCAGACTTGCAGGAATGCCCACAGAGAGGAGCTGCAGGAGGTGACCATAGGAACACAGCGAGGCTAGCCAGGCTAAACCAGAACCATAGAGTGACTATTGTTCCCTCTGGCAGTGGTCCTAGCGGCTGCCTTCCACTCTCCCCATGTTGTGTTGGAACAGACTGTTTTTGTTTAGGAGTGAGCGCACATTGATCTCAATTATTATTAATTATCGCAGACAAAATCACCACACAAAACTGACAATTTGCATACACTGTTCTGCTCTGAGCCTCACGCTGAGTCACAACAAACACAAATTATCTGTCCAAGCCTCTTACCACACTTCCTTCCCCTGTAATCTATCACACTCATTAAACGGCTAACTTTATCAAACAAGCTCAAGAGACACAAGATGTACTTTCCCAAGACTGCTGAACACAAAGCCTCATTAAAAATATTCAAGATTTATGTGCGGAATAAAATGGACCATAGAATTTTAGCCTTTTACCATTCGTATCCTGACAGCCCACAAATTCAGCCCAAAACAAAAGCTTTGTTTCAGACAGAATACCTCAGCAAACTCGTCATAGGTGGGAATCTGCCTCTAAAACCCTGACAGATATTAAAGGAACTGAGCTCTCAGGGTGTACTCAGGCAGATGGAAAACCCTCGTGAGCAATGAACGCAGCCTAATTTGTATTTGCTCAAGCTCGCCTACCTCAGGGACCAACTCGTCTGAAATGGTTTAGACTGAACGTCATAGAAACCTCGCTTCCCATCCCTGCTGATGTGCTGACGGCGTTAGCTGCCGTTAGCTGGTTTGGTTAGCAGCCGGCAGCGAGGACTCACAGGTCAGTGGTCCGGGAATGGGACCTTCCTCAATGCCAAAGTAAAATCTGACCCCTCATTGTGTTTACTGCTCCACAGAATTAGACTCTGCTCGACTTGTTTTTGTTGGTCCAGCTGCAGGTTGACACAGACGAGCTGGTGCATGGGCCACTTAGAGCACCGCGTCACCAATTTTCAGCTTTACCTTCAAAGAGAAACAGGATGTCTAAAGCTCGTACAGACTGCAAGGCTTTCAGAATGACTGCTCACGTACAAGGCGTCTGTCGCAGCCTGTTGTCATACTGATGTGGGGCTGCATCACAAATGATCTCAAATGAGGTGACATGATTGCAAGATTACCAGTATTCCAGCTGAGATCTGCTCCTGAGGCCCGAAGCTGCAATTTATGAGAAGATTTCCCTTTGACTGATTTTGACAAGTTTCATTAATCAAAACTGCCATATGCATGAACACGCAAGCACGCAGTTCGACATACAAATCTCCAATTTGCACGTTATGTTAAAGGAGTGCTCTTGCATTGCTTTGTAAAATAGCTGCATGTGTACGCTCTCACTGGAAGCTGCTTACCTCATAACTCAGAGTCATTAACAGCTCTAACAAGTGCACAATGTTAGCATTAATCAGCTAAGACTAGCTGAGATTTTGTGCTGATTTGAGTCGTCTATTCACCACCTCACATCCACCATCTGCTTCCAAAGGCCAAGCAGTAGCAGGAAAACTTTAATTTTCCAGGATTTTAAGGAAATGAAGGTCTTTTTTTGCTGTCAAGTTTCTGGCTGGGGAAGAGAAGGATGTGCTGCCCTGGAAAGCTTCCACCTCACAGCTGTGCCAGCGCTCGTGTCATCATGTGTAGAATATCAGTGCGATTCTCATGAGATTCAGAAAAATGCTGGACAGTTATATATTCCCAACCTGAGGGTCAGAACAACCTGAAGGGGTTGGAAGGTGATAAACTTACATATCGCTGCTCTCTGAATCGCCTGTTCGACTATTGGCTCTTTTATGAATTACTGCATTTTGGATATGAAGTACGGGAAACATATCAGTGTCACTTTGCTTTAGTGCAACATGGCAGCTCAGATTTGCTGATGAGCATGTAATAAATGAAATGGACTTACAGTCTGCTCTAATGCCTTTGACACAGCAGACATGTTTTACAGGCCGCTCCATAAAGTCCTCGCTCAGAGCCTGCGGTTCCTGCGGCTTCATACTTTCACGATACTTGACGATGTTCCCGTTAATGTCTTCTGCACATGCCCAGATGTCTCCCTGTGCCGAGCCGTCCTCGCTGCACTTGACATGGCCATCAAAGAAAGGACAATAAGATGCCAGTTTAACAGCTCGCTGAGTTCTTTCTTGTGTGACTTTCACATGTGAGTTTCAATTTAAGCGTGAAACAAAAATAATGATATTAAATCCAACAAACATGCACAGTAACATAAAAAGATATGAGCTGTGCTTTTTTATGGGATATCAAAATCACTGTTGGAACAATTACTTGATTGAATGATGAAGAGAACATTCATCAACAAAAATATGGATGATCAATTCATTATGTGCCATTTATCCAGCAAAAATGTCAAACCTTCTCAAATGTGAAGATTTTGACTCTTAGTTATGATAATTACATTAAATCAATCAGCAACTATTGCAACAATTGATTAATCACCGAGTTTTTACAGTGCAGAATTCACTGCGTTCAGCTCCTTGAAAAGGAATATTTGCTAGTTTTTTGTTGCCTTCTCCGAATATGTTTATATTTAATAGATGAATAATCAGAAAAATAATTGATTAATTAATCTGTAACAAAAATACTGATGAGTACTGATGAGACAGAATAAGACAAAATAAGATGCACCAGTGAGCACAACTTCTCTGGGGGTCCAAGAAAAGTCTGCATGATGAAAAACATGATCCTCTAATCTGCGATGGACGTCTTGGCCTTTGAAGATCAAACGGTCTGAACGCTGATTAACAGACTGAGTGGCATCATTCTGTCTGGGTATGTTGAGCCGAGGCCGACATTCAGTCCAGGAGACACACAGGGGACGACGTCTGCGTTCAGAGCTACTGTTCACAAACGCATGCACAACGAGTACATAGAAGGAAAAGCTGAACATCATTCAACCTCTGCTTGGATTTCAGAGCTGACAGATCAATCTGCGAGCGCACGAGCAACTATTAAAAGAGATTTTACGATTAAGATGATCATAAATTAAGACTCACATCTAAATTAAAATCCACTTTAAGCGCACTGTCACAGCATCAGTGCTTCATCCTGCCTTCCACAGAGTCGGGGAACTGAAAGCAAAGGCTTGGCTGCACAGACCGAGTCGCCTCTAATATCTTTTGGGGAGAGCGAATGGAAGGAAAAGACACGGAGTAAAAGAGGAAATAATTTCCATTTCTGCTCGACTCAAATAAAATGAAATTTAAAAGTAATGCAATAAGATGAGGAGCCTTGTAAAAAGATCCCTCTGGCTTATTCTTTGACTCGCTATAATTTGTATAACTTAACCACAGTTTAAAAAACACAGTTGTATTAGTATTCAGTACCACACAGAAAATTAAAAAATGCTGTGTTTTCTCCAGATCGTATAATCACTATTGCAGAACTATTGCAACACATTTCCACCCAAATCCTCCACACATGCGGCTGCCCTCATGTGAGATAAACGCCAAGGTCGTCCTGAGAGGAAAGTCACGGATGAGCTTGGTATGTTAAATACAGGCAAGGCTTGTTTTACAGTTGGCAAAGGTGTGAATGGTAATCAAATTAATGACAAGTACAACCAGGGCCAGCGAGCTAACGAGTTCGGAGAAAGACGTGACGTCAGCCAGTGCGTCTTCACAGTTCAAAGAGGAGAAACCTTCAACAAACATTTGTCTCTCTGAGTCCCTCCTCATTGCAAGCTACACGCACACAGAGGAAGACACTTCGACGATAAATGCTTCTTCTTACTGCAGCCCAAGAGGCCTTTTATGAACATGCAGTCAGCACCGCTCGGTATACGCTGCTCTTAGTTACTTCAGAGTTACTTCCTTCCTTGTTGAGTTTCTGTCGATTAAGTTTGACTTTTTCTAGATTTAACTATTTTCTCTGTTCCCATCAACACCAGCTATCAAACAAACGAGTGAGCGGGCTTCACTCATCGTCGTGACCTTAGATGTGACCTTTGGGCTGCGTTCCATTCTTATCTGAAGTATTTCGTGTTTAACTCAGCATTTATAGACTGGATGTCTGCTAACAGTTAGCAGCTCTTGTCAGCTCTCGTCTCCATATGGCAGGAAACTAACATTTCCTGTTTATGCTGTATTACACTGAAATGTGCCACAAGCACATGCACACATGTCAAATGTCTTAATCATACTGTCAAAGATAAAGCTTGGACGATGACCAAGTGCTTCATACAGGCATCAGAGGGCACGATGGATGTTTTGTCTGCCCTTGATGGTTGGTGCCAAATCATTTCCCGGTTTTGACTTGAACTGAAACAGTATTTTGTGTTAATGACGTTGTGGCAGCAAAATATCGAGCAGTATGACAAAGTGTTGGGAAGAAAAACACACAGCTTTTCTAATTTTCTCATTAAATGAGATAAATAACGGGTTTTAATCATACTGTTGGATCTTATACCAAAAGCACACAACCACACAAACATAAACAGACACACAAATAATTCACACCCATTAAACTAAGCCATGGAAACTGGACCAAACAATGTCACAACTTCAGTCACTGATTATCTCTCTTCCAGCCATCTGCTTTTGGTCAGAATAAAGAAATGAAGACTTGGTTAAGACAATAACACAGAATAACATAAAAAACACAAGAAAATTACAGTTCTGATTGGTCCAAGGGTGGCCATTAATTCTCAGTGGAGGGGCACCTCCTTGGTCCGGCTGAACCCAAAGGAGATAACGTTACACTACCAAAAAAAGGGTCAGATTTATGACCATGTGGATAAATGAGCTCTAACACCAGAAAATTGCGTTGAATGCATTTCCTTCATCATAAGAAAACTTTGAATCCAGCACTGTTTACGTCCATGTTTACTCTCTCGCAGTCTTCTTCTCCCCTGCCTTTCTTGGCGCGTTGCTGCAGCGCTCTGCTGTTCTGCAGAAAGCCATTTGTGGCTGGACAGTTTCAAGATGGTGGAAATTTGCCACGGCTTGCTTTTGTTTTTCTTCACTGTTTCCTATCATATCTAGAGCCAAATATATCTAAGAGAACGCTCTCTGACATGACTGCTGAGGACAACAAAAGTTAAGTGTAGAGTTCAATAAAGTGCTGAACGCCTACAAACGCCCGTCCTCAAACATCTGAGAAACAGCTCCAGTCTCACAAACACTTGGTCTGTAGTGAAGATTCCTCGCAGTTTGCTATAGTAACTCGTGTTTACTCAGATGACGGAATCCTGCACAATCTAATCTTGCCTTCAGAGAGACAGAGCTCCCTGCATTTACTCATTGAGCTGGAGGGAGGTCTGCTGCTCCTTTCTCCTCCTGTCTTTGATCTTCCTCTTCTTCGGGTGAGGAAAACTGTTTTGGTAGCAGGAGTCAGACGGCCTCCTCCAGCCCCGCAAGTGAGACGACCGATCCTCCTTGAATTCATCACACACAGTGAGGAAATTCTGCTGACAGTAAGTGGAGCCACGTTCGGGCAAAAAACGTGCAAAACAGCAGTTGTTTCCTTTCTCTTCAGCAGCCGCCGCCGATCTCAAGGGTTTGTCCGTGTGGACCTTTCCATCGCCTTGTCAGTGAGGGGCGGCCCAGTGCAGTGAGTGGAAACCGGGCCGAACGGGAGGGAGCATTAAAGGTCCTTCCAGCTTCTGCCTGGCCTTACTGGATGTTCAAAAAAAACAGGCCTTCATCTCAGGCAGAGAGGACGAGGCCAGCAAAACCCAGTTTGAGGACATATAGAGTGGAAAACAGGGACGTGAACGTTTTGATATATGCAACACCAGGACAACTGTGGCAAGCACATTTACACACACTGCTGACTCGAGCTGAACTCGCACAGCCGGAGAAAGATTGAGCGATTAGAATAATTCAAGACGACAAAGGGAACTAAAGGACGTTTGTCAAACAGCTCCATGTCCCTCTGATTGGCTAATGTTCGCTGCTTGGTTAGCATTAGAAGAAAATGTCAGAGCTAATCAGAGGCAGAGGAGGGGTGGGTCTTCACAGAATATGGGTGGGGGGGAAATAGATATGGAATAATGGGCCGTTGGAGTAATGGCAACACATTAAGATGCTGTCCTCAGCAAAGAGGTGAGCTACACACAGAGCCACCTTTCAGGCCTGCAGGGGCGGGAGTATTTCACTAAAGATAGATCTTTAGAGGAGTATTCCTTCAACACACGACGTTTTTCCAACCCAACACTCCTCCCATTCATTCGCTCCAAATCTCGCCTTGACTCTTAACACTGCTGCTGAGCTCTCTACCATGAAACAACAATTAGAAATTCCAGTGTTTTGGAGCAGATCTTTTGAGTTGCATGTTCAGCACAGCTGTAATTTGATCCCTTCATGCTTGCATCATGTTGTTGGAACATGTGTTGTGTCTGCTAGCCTCAACTTAAAAGCCACAACTAAGTGACCACCGAGCACCAGGCCCATCTGAAATCAAACTGATTCACTGAAAACCAAAACAGAGCAGAAAAGATAGCTTCAGCTGCAGCATGTACCCGAGGAACACACACAAAAGTGGCATTTTTTGCAGGTTTAAGCTCTCTCTCTCCGCGGCACACACAGTTTGTCTGCTCGTACACTCTTATCTGCTGCCTGTGTTGTTTGGCAGTTCTCTCATCTGCACACATTCCTCAGAGCTCAGCCCGAACATCCACTCTCCTCCACAGCGACCTGCTCGGGCCACCCACTGCACCGGCGAACAATCCCAACTCTGTCAGCTGCTGCTAGCAGCGTGGCAGTTTCCTGCTTCGGGCTCCACGCTGCAGACCCACAGTCAATTATCTCAGCATGGGGAAATAGATGTGTTTGCCTGGGTTTGAAAGTAAAGAAGACTGTGTTTTTACAGAGGTTAAGGGTGAATGGTACCTGAAAGATGTTTTAGTTTACTCTCGGATCAAAAAGAAAGGAAGACGAGGGACTGCGCTGATGTTTTGGTGCATTGTCCAACATCTGACTGGTGCCACTTTCCATGTTTATGAACATTATTTATGAGACTTTAAATTGTATTATGTGTTATTTTTGTGACTGGGAGGCAGAAGAATGCCAAAACAAACTTTAATCCATTCTAAAGATGGACTATATTGATTATGGGTTACTGACTTTCACTGCTGGAAAGATGGTCTTTGCATAAAACCGGGCTGTCTATGCAGCAAAAGATGTTCTAAGTTCTGAATTTGGTGCCACACGACCAAAGAAAACAGAGAAAAAAGGCCGAAGTATTCACTTTTGCTCAAGAGAGAGAAAACCTGGTTTTGGCTCATCTGGCTTCAAGCAGTGGTCACCAGCTTTCTCACACTGCAGCTAAACAGTTCATTAAAACATGTTTCTGAAAGCATCTGAGGTGAGAAATAAGCAGTGAGTAGCAGGATCTTGATGCATATTTGATCAGCGCTGCCGAGTTTGATCAGAGTTTGGTGAGCGTTCCGACTGTCATGATTCAAATCTGGTTGATTTCTCTTTGATTTGATAGCATTCTTGTGAGCTTTTCACCTGGACTTTAAAGACAGCAGCCCTCCTCGGTGCTGTGAGCTCGTCGGCCCACACAAGACGAATAATAGTTAGATTAGGTCTGAAGTTTCCATTTGACCACTGCAGCATTTCTCAGCCGTAAATCTCAAATCTTTTAAAGATGCTCCTCGTTCACATTTTGATCTCGAGCCAAAGTCGTCTATTACAAAAGAGGATTCATGCGGTTCCTTCACATGCCCTTTGTTTTCCTCCTCACTGAGTCGACGTTCGCGCAGCAGCTGCCTGTAATCCAAGGCATCCTCGTCTGGCACATACGCACTGAGCCATTTCACCTGAGGCTGTTTTTCAGAAGATTGAATCTACCAGATGGAGAGTGATGACATGTAGAAACGAGAGATTTTGGATGGCGGGCAGGGCTGTGGAAGACTGGAAGCTCTCAGTTATGTCTTTTTTAAAATATCTTGTTGTTTCAGATGTTCTTTTGTCTTCTGATTGGAAGCTAATTTAATGGTTTATGGTTAGAAAGTTTTTCATTTTATCTTAATGATGCGTCAGAATGTGGCAACCGCTGCATCTTATTGAAAGACACTGACCACCACACTGACTAAGCATTGGCATCAAATAACATTCATAACACTATAATGTCGCTGCTGAAAACCGCAAGTCTCCAAATTTGTTGTTGTTTTGTTAAAATTCTCCTATTTCTCAAGCAAAATAAACCATTTCAAAACCCACTGCAACATAAGAAAACACACTGCCACAAACCGATCGCACAGGCACACACCGACGAGCTCTACTGTGCTCCAGAAAGTGGCGTTCTGCAGGTTTAAGCACTCCTGGTGACCTCGTACAAACTGTCTGGACGGACGCTTATCTTATCTCAGGCCTGTGTTGTTTGGCACTTCTCTCACCTGCACACCTGCTTCAGAGCTCAGTCCGCTCTTAGCTCGTGAAAAGCTGATGTTTTTCGAGATTTTCCGCAAGATAGCGATGATATAATAATCTAATAACTGTTTTTTTGATGTAATATAGTAGTTATACTTCCACTCGAGAGCACGACACATACATCAGCCTCTCGATCTATAAGGGCGTTTTGTTAATGTACAGCATTTGTCAACAATTATAACTCCACTGAAGACACACTTGAGGTTCTGCAACTGCATTTGACTATCCTGTCATTCATTATCTGTTACACCACTCTGCTATATATATATCTGAGACAGATTTGGGAAATCACAACACTATTATGGAGGCAATTAACCCCCACACACAAAATATTTAACCATCTCATTATCACTTCATAAGAGCGTAATGGCAGAACTACAAAGTGTGCTGGTTTGGTCATAAAGCAAACACTCCAGTCATGCGACCATCACCAAAAGGAAGGAGAACAGTGGCATGCACCAGATGTGGAGGCACATCGCGTGGGATCGACCCATACAACAAACACTTCTGGAAACCAGAGGCTAAATAACACATGGTACGTGAGTGTGAGACTAAAATAAGACTGTTTACGACATCTGTCAAAGAACATGTGAACACGACGGCCGTGTGTTTGTTGAAAGAAATGTAAATAAAATCCATCATGAAAATATTTCTTCATCTTGATACTTATTAATGAGTGTAATAAAGTGTCTTCCTCGGGGTATTTACAGCAATGGCATGGTGACAATAAACCTATTTCAGTAGTAATTCCATGCGACAAAACATCTTTAAATCCTCAGTCCAGGTACGGATTTGGCATCGTTTTTTGCATCCTGAGTGTCAAACAAGCAATTTCATTCTTTAAACAACAATGTCGCGCCTTCCTCTCCAGGGTTTTTCCCCACAGTCCAGAGAAAAGGGACTGTTACCGTACATCATAAACAGTATGAACGCCGCAGAGTGAGAACAGGAGGTGCTAGAAACCATCAAATTAGAAGCAAATGGTGCAGAACTTTAAGAAGGAAAATCACATTACAGCTCCTCAACCTTTGGATGCGCTGGGAAGTGGATTTATAGGAAAAAAAGCTGATGATCTGCAAATTTGCCAGAAATAAGTTTCCGTATGGAAAACATTATGTAACATGTCCACCTCTCTCTTTTTTATGAGGCAAAGTGAAAACGAGAGGGGCCCAGCGTTGCTCCAGGGGCCTGCATATCCCCGTGTCATGAGGAGCAAGAAGTGGGCGATCCCACCAGGTTCTGACCGAACTCCAGCAGAGTTCGGGAGAAGCTGCTGCTTGAGACAGATGAAATGGAAAGAACCACGAGTGACTGTTCGCCGACTGCAAAGTGAAAATTAGAAAAAGGTCTCCTTATATTTAGCAAAGCTTACGGAAACGGAAGAAAATTCGCGATATGGATGACCTCCAAACGCAACCCCACCTCAAAAAACACGGACTATCCCTTTAATGTAAGTGAACCACTGCTGCTGTGATTAAAGGTAATTGTCCAAATGCTTGCTGTGAGGAATGTCCACTGTCCTTCACAATGCAATCCACTGCAATCATCAATTTATTCTCAATATATAGAGGGAAGTTGCTACAAAACATCTCTTGTAATCCAGCACATTGGACAAAATGAAAGAATATAGACATTTAAAATTCAACCCTTCACTTCATCTGCAGTGACTAAGAGTCCTTGACCAAGACATCAACTCCAGAGCTGCTCTATCAGATTCTGACCTTTGACCCTCTCATCAAAGGGGGATCGATAACGGCCTAATATCTGGCTGGCAGCCCTGCACCTCCGCCGCGTGGTTTTCACAGATGTTAGCTGTTGGCCCGGGCGTCCTGAGAATAATTGAACACAGGATGATGATCATGTTTCCACAAGCACGGTTCGCTCCGGCGTCTACGAGGTCTGTGTGTGACAGGGGGATGGACACTTTGATGTGGCCTCCATTGAAGAGCAAGGATTTCCACTGTGGTGACCCTGACATTTTGGAGTCATGTGGGTGTGGAAAGAGTTATTTCAATTCGACACACAGGCGCACATGTATGCACATGTATGTTGAGAATTGGATAATGAGACATAGTAAACGCTCGTCCATATGTGGCTTACATTAAATTGTCTTGTTGTATAAACTAATGTCGGAATTATTCAATTCATCCATGTAGAAGGTTTTTCAAGTCATTTATAGATGTAGTATGAGTAACGACCTTTAAAGGCCCACCTTCTGCATTATTTCCATGTATTATAAAGGGCAGCATGTTAAGGTGAAGGTGAAGGTTCATGATATTGTTAGAAAAATTTCTAAACAATACAAAAAAAAAAAAAAAGATTTTCAAAGCACAGTACACAGATTTTTTAAAAAGTATGGGTTATGCATATGCAAAGACAACAAATAAAATGAAGCAAACTCTAATTATCATGAAACACAGATGCACAAAATAAAAAGAGAAGCAATCCGCAGAGCTTTCTATGCCCAGCTGCAGCATTCTTGCTTAAATGACCTTTATGTAACCAGGTACGATCTCATTTACGAGGGAGACCAGGACAGCTGCATCACGTTTACTCGTTCCTTCCTTCTGCTCTGTGCAGGCAGGACGGGCAGTAACACAACAGCTCAGCCTGGAGTTGAAGTTCAGACAAGCTTTTCGTCAGCCGGCGCACATGTACGAGCCATGTTTGAGTCCAGTGGCGAGGCAGCAGAGAGAGGCAGAGATTTAGGCTGCAGCAGGACATGCTGGGAGACAGACACCAAACTGGTATGTTTGTATTCCAGTTGCCCACCAGTGACAAATGACTCCCATCGCGATGTCACCCATTGGTTTGTAGCCTACTGTTCTGAAGCCTTGGGGTTTGGCATTTTGGCCGTCGCCATCTTGGTTTTCTGCAGCCAGAACTGACCGTACATGGATGAGAGGGTGGAGCTGGGGAGGATACACCTCCATCCTGATCGGATCTGACAGAGAACCAGAGGACACCGCGTACAGCATACACTCCTTTATCGTCTATTTTACTCTAAATGGGAGTAAATGGGTCTAAATGGGTCTAAATGGGACCATAATTTAAAAAATGAACATCATGCTGCATTAAAGAAGACTTGAAACCAGTGATTGAGATCACAAACTCGTTAGGAAAATGTCCACTGAGCTCGCAAATCAAGTGAGAAGTGAGCTCATTTTCTCATAAGCTTACATACAATCACACTTATTTTTGCCACCAGTGGAGTCGCCCCCTGCTGGCCATTAGAAAGAATGCAGGTTTAAGGCACTTCTGCGTTGGCTTCACTTATCGGACCCAGAACCTCGTCCACTGTTTATACGGTCTATGATCCTGATCCACCAGAGTCAGTCCTGGTCTGGTTTTGTTTGTTTTTTTGCATTATTTCCTTCGCATGCAGCCTCTGCTGTGTTTGCACGTTTGTCAAACACATAAATATTTGCTCAACAGCCAGCAACACATGTCCATTCTGACGCTGGGATGGCGAGAAGATTCACTGATGATAACTCTGTGAGCAGTTCGGAGCTGAACGATTAGCCGATCACTTGAATTGTCCATCATCAGAAGATGAACTGGCAACAGTTTTGATTAAAAAATTGATTGTTTAAGTAATGTTTCAGGCAAAAATTCTATGATAAGTTTGCTGCTTTTCTTTTTCCTCCATGATAAGAACCTCGATACCTTTGAGTTGCCATAGTTTTATATTGATTTATTTTGGAGAGAAAACAAGCTCTTTAACAACGTCCGTTTGACATCTGGGAGATTGTGGTGGGAATTTTTCATTTTCTGAATTTTTTATAAGTTATGCGATTAATCCAGTAATCCAGAAGAGATGAATCGATAATGAAAACAATCTTTAGCTGCAGCGCCAGAGTGGCTGTGCATACTGGTGCTTGTAATAAGCGAGGGTCAGTCTCTGAGCAGAAGAATGCAGATGTTTTCATGTTTATGAATGTAGCCGAAGTGGTTTAAATGACCTTTAGTGAACCACACAGACCACCAGCACAGACTGTCACAGCAGCAAACACACAGGCTTGATCAAAATGTAAGAAGCGTTTCACAGGGTCTTTATTCCCAATTCTTTAAGTTTCCAGGTCAAGAAATTATTTATGGTTCCACAGATCACAAAGGCTAAATCCCTTTAGAACTTTTGGATTAGTATTACACGGCTCCTATCGCTGGATCACTTTACCGTTTCAATCGTGTTATGCAATTAAAAATTAAACAGTATTTTAACTTTCGAGCTTGTCTCATGCTCTCCATTGTTATGGAATGAATATTAATAACTCACAGACAGTAATGGGTTAGTGGAGACCTCCTCTGAGGAAGTCCTCAGTCTTTTATGAGGCAGATCGGTCAAAGTGCTGACTGAGCCTGGAGCCTCCATTTTTCTCAGAGGCCGGATCAAAGGCATACTTGTCCAATCTGGGCAGTAATACAGTGATTTTGTCCAGCTCCTGTGATGCATTAGGCCCATTATGTAACAACACTTTAGACTGCTTAAGGGAATTTCACCCAGTTTTCAGCCACAGCATCTTTACTTCCTCGAGGATTGTTTTCCACCTCATTTTAATCCTAACTGACAGAAACAGGCCAAGGTGGATTTGGACATCTTAAAGAGCAAATTACAATCATGGATGAGATATTCAGGGTAAATGAACGTGAGATTGAGCCAATTTTTACGATGCTCAGACGTACTTGAACTCTCTTTAAAGGCCATCAAAAGACCTTGAGGACGTACAATTTGAACACTAATTTTCCATCAAGCCCTCCTGCTGTTTAACATCACAGTTCTTGGACAAAATGTGGTGCAAAGCTGCTCCGATAGATCAGCACTGGTATGCCTTGACGACGGCTCAGACACAATAATAACCTCAGAGCAATTCGGCTGCATCTGATAGTGAGCAAGTACGTCTTATCGGTCTCTAAGTGCTCTGTACTCTGGCCACGATCAAGGAAGAGTGCCTCTGTTACGACTGGACGGCAGAACTGCTGTGCTAAACGACTCAGCTGTGCCCTATGGAAAAAATGCATGGAAGCCAGACTCCTCCAGTGTGCATCTAAGATAGCAGGTCATCTGTTTGGCCTCATTTCCTGCTGCTGACCTCAAGCATTGTTGGTATTAGACTGTGATTGACAGGTTGTAACCCAACGCAGAAAATCAAAGCAGAGGGGCACGAGGGTGCGTTTGAGGGCGAAGTTTAGCTTTAATCTAAAATCATCTAAATGCAAGACTGGCAAACGAACAACAGCAAGCAATTTCTTCCCTCATCCCCTTTAGATTTGCTGCATCTGGTTGTCTGCCTCCAACCAATGAAGTTGCAGTTTACATCCATGTCTGTCCAGATTAACACATGTAGTGAAGACTTGGAAGAAATGTAATAAAAGGTGTTTAGTGCATCGTTATCACTGTATCAACACGTATGATTCCAGTGAATAATTTCCAGTGAGAAGCATGTTAGAGACAGTAAAGCCAAGCAGCTTGTGGCGGACTGTAATGCTTCAAATGTGGATGTTGCTGCAAGGAAGCTACAAACTGTAAAACATGGATGTTTCACAAACATCTTCAACCCTGCAGCACAGAAGATCTTTACAATCAGTTTCAAGTCTGCCCTTCTGGTCCCGAGTTATGGTGCTGAATAATGTCCAGAAAAGTGTTTTTGCTGAACATTATGATGTCACAGTGAAGCTGACCTTTGACCTTTTGGATATAAAACATTATCACCTCATCATTTTATCCTATGAGACATTCTTCAGTTATGGCCAAAAATGTGTGTTGTGAGGTCACAGTGGCCTCTTTGTCCCCCACGATCTGATCAGCTCGTCCTCGAGTCCGAGTGGACGTTCCTCGGTTCCTGTCGTGTTCACGAGAATGAGAGGGACGGACAGACGACCTGAAAACATGATGGCTCCAACCTGCAGAAGGTGCACAGTGCCCCAGAGAAGCCATTTCTTAGTCCAGAAATGACCTGATGTAGATGACATACAATTCTGTGAACTGTGAACTACACAGATCCGCTGTGATCCGCTCCGCAGTGGCTGGTGAAGGAAAGAATGAGAGGAAAGGGGAAAAGGAAGAAGAAACCCAGACACCCAGCAGAGCGGCAGCCAGATCATAAATCACTTAATTGTAACCAGAAAGGAGACGGTCCTTCTGCAACAGTATCGCTGCTTTTCCACTGCAGCTTCAGCCGCCGGCAGCGAGCTCCACTTCAAAACACCACGGCGAGATGATGGAGGAGGGCTGCGTCAAAACAAAGACTCTTCCTGGAAAATTTTAGGGAAATGTCAAGATTTCACTTAGATTTCCATGAACCATGACATCTCAGATTATCTTCTGTCTACACTTCATGTTTCCTCTGGATTTGTGGGCTCCGGTTTGAAAACTGACACGTTAACAGACTAAAAGCTCCAAGAATATTCTGCATCACATTTGACTTTCAGAGAAAAGCCTTGGTTCCATCTAGGAAACTGTTGATCATGTTGTTGTTTGTTTACTGGCTCAAGGAGTGGGAAAGCTTTGAGGACTGCTAACTGGAGGCCAGCGCTTGGATTTCAGCGCATCTGACTTTGGCGAGTGGTGACAACCCAAATGTAGTCAAACCCGAGCAGGGCTCAGCTGTGACGGGCTCTGGACAGGAGCTTGGAGACGGACGGCGGGTTGGGAAAGGGCTCGATGACTGTGATGACAGTGAGTCAGAGACACAAAGACAGAGCCAGACAGTCTGAGCATCTTTTCATCTGCTGGAGATCTTCCGCTCTTCCCATGAGTATCAGTCTCACAGGGGATGATGCAGAAATTCAAGACACAGATAAGGTCAGACAGTCTGAAAAAAAACGGAAATACTGTACATGGATTGATATAAAAGATCCACAGGTGCTCCGCGTAATATTTAAGAGCCTTTCTAGGCAGCAGGCAGCAGAAAACGGCTGCCGTGGTGAACAGGTGTCGGTGCTGCTGCTGTCTTTTTTTACTGTTAATCATAAAACGAAGCTGCACGATGTGAGCACGTGTGGTTCAGCCTCAAAACAAAACCTTAAAACAGGGAGGGGAATTCATGACATCTGCGTTTCGGCTCATTTGTTGGCTTGATTGTAACTTCGTGTAGATTTGAGCTCAGGACAGATAAGATAAAACGGAGTTTGAATTTTAAAAGTGGAAATTTAAATTTCTTTAAGGGCCAAGAGAAAACAAGAGGTTACGCAACAGTATTTTCCACGTTGGCACGCTTTCAACGGGTTCATTCACCTGCTGGAAACGTCAGAGGACTGCCAAGGACATTCTGGTGATAAAACCGAATCAGACCGGACGTCAATCTTCTGATGACACGACTGTATGACCATTAACTTCTTTTCTCGTCTGTGAAATGAAATACATGATAGTTTTTACAACTGTCACAGATGTCAGTTCTATTGAGTTTCATTCCCGTCCAAGACCAGAAGGTTGTTTACCTCAGTCAGCATCATCTACAGGTGGAGCATCATTGTGCACATGTGCTGTTAATACAACAGTAACTACAAGTGGGATAATGATTCATCTGTGTCCTTATTAGACAGTCAGTACTGCAAAAACTTGGAGTCGGGGGTTGTAGAAAGATGATTGATGAGTTTCCTGCAGCCCATCAAAGCTGACGTGTGCAGAAGCATCAGAACACCAGAAAAATACTTTCAAAGACGGCAGAGGTGGTATAGAGAGCAAAAGCACACTGACACTTGTCAAATGGAAAATAAGTACACATTGAGCTGTGCAGCTCATCCTTACTCAACATTATCTCATGTTATATTACATTCATTTCATATTTCCTTTATAAAAAGCACCAGAACATCACAGATTAAACACCAGCAGAGTCTTTTTAACACAGACTAATAAAGTGGTTCTGCTGCCCTTTGCGCTAACGTGATGTACGAAGTTGCAGAGTAACAATGGGAATCACCTGAAATGCCTGACTGCGTGTGCGTCTGGATGCTAATTTGTATAGTATGTTCAATGACAGCCAAGGTGCGATGCCCTGAGCGATAAACCGCGTGCGAAGAGATGGGGTTGGAGATTATCTCCCAGCTGCATCACCCTTCATTATAGCCTTTTATCTCGCAGATGCTGGGGAAGATATTAAATCTGAGAAATATGTTAACCCCCGGAGGCGCAGATGCTTCTCTAGTCTTAACTCCAACAAGGAACATCATCGTGTGACAAGCTTCACAGACGCCCAAAGCAAGAGGAAACCCGAGACAAGCAAAGACGGGGAGAGTGCTAATGATTTTTGGGTGAAAACTATTCTAAGGACACGTTTGCTATTATGTGCTTCATCTGAAGGAGAGCGAGGCTGTGAGTGGACATGATCAGACAGGCCCTGACGTCTTCTCTGACTGACTGAGCACAGACATGGATTTGTCAGACACGATGCAGCTTTTTATCCTCCTGACTAATAACTAATGATTTTTTTTTTTGCTGCTACTTGTCAAGGCTTTGTTGCAATGTTTTGATTAGCTCAGAGCAATAAGACTTGATGTGCTGATAGCAGGGATGAAGAAAAAATGTTTTGCTGTACCAACCTACCACACTGACACAGTCCTGAGGAATTTAAGCGTGCATCACACCTACAGCTGTTTTGATGTGGTCTGACTCTTCATGGACAGGTTAAAACATTTTCTCCAAGCATTCTTGTATTGTGTGAGGTTAAGGTCACATTATGCAGTTACGCACGGCCCGAACTAAACATCATGGACTTGTTCTTTGGCCTTTCCATTGGTTTACAGATACATTTGAAAGGCTGCAGAGGGGACCCTAAAGATTGAGATCCCATGGAGGGAAGGCGGGTCATGCCTTCGTTATAGTATGTTGATTGGCTAGCATCAAGCAGTTATGGAGCAGCATTAGCATTTATCTGGAGTTGAGTATTCCCTCTCTTTTCGCTCTGTTTTTGGTCTCCACCGACTCCATCTGGCTCTCTTGCTGCTAAATGCTGCACGTCCCCTTTGTCCGTCTGCTGTTTAGTGCTCAGCTGGTCGCATACAAATAGCTTCTCGTAGCCTTAATGCTAAGTACTAAGAGAGCAAATCAAAACAGAAAGAAGTTGCTGCTGAACAGCTGATCAATGAGCTGAAATTCAATACAAAGCAGATTCAGATGAAAACTCTCTGTGGGTTCATCGCGGTGAGCGACCTCTCATGCTGCCATGTGATACACGGTTACATTAAAAATACTTTATTGCCTTTTTAAAGTAACTGCTGATATTTTTACCTGTTTACAATGCTTGGAAGGGGTTTTATGTTGTTGATGTTTACACAGTTCTGGTAGTTTGACTGAAATGTCTGTATTCCCTGTTGATGTGTTGTCCAAATGAAGGTGATAAAAGCTACTTTATGACTTACTTTAGCTATGACTGGGTGATTACACTTACATCACTTTTGTGCATTATGTTCTGCTACTTTTCAGGAAATGCAAGTTTCAACATGATAACTGCAGCATGTCTTTAAATAGCTCTAATTAAGCAATCAGCATATTTCATTTATTGCAGCTCTACTCGCACAGACGATGCTCCCTGTTGTTTTAGCGCTTTACTTGTCAAAACTGCATCCAAAATCTTTTGTATTGATTAAAACTGACGAGCAGCGGTTATTTCTCACATGTCATCAGTACTGTTGATTGCAGTGTTGATAAAAATCCTAATTCAGATGCTTTTACAGTGAGACTGGATGCGCTGAACACTGATGTTGAACCATGGGAAAACTGGGGGATTTTGGAGCGCAGGGAGGATATATCTGTGAGCATCTGTGATACCTTGGACCGCGGACATTGCTGCTGTGTTTACAAGTTTTGTTGACAGAGTTTTGCAATTTGTGATGTGAGGTTGGAGATATTTAAGCCTGTAAAAAATCCCACAAGCCCATAATGTCAGCTGGATTTCCCCTTTGGTAAATTGTACTTACGTAACATTAAATGACAGCAGCAATGTATCAGAGTCCTTGAACGCAACGTAACACAACTGAGGAAAAATAAAGTTTATGTGCAGCTTTATCTCTGTGTTTACTTTAACTATTCTCTGACTAATAATCAGGCCTGCTAACGACGAACCCTAATGTTAATGTTTGTGCTGCAAACACACCGGTACACCCATGCTGACACACACAGAGCAGTGATAAGGTGCGAGCAGCCCTGTTCTTTGGGTGCACAGTCAAAACACTGTTCAGTCTGCTGCGTGTGTCTCAGGAGTGAGACAGGAATGCAGTCTTCGGCTATTTTAAGTTTTTAAAGGAGAACCGGGGTTTTGCGAGGCCTGACCCTGAGAAAATCTGCCGTCAGTGTTCGGAGGCCCGCTCGTCTTGTGTCAACGTCCGTGTCTGACTGCCGCCACAGAGCTCAGTCTGAGGAGATCGCATCACACACATAAACACACTGCGCACACACGTAGAAAGCACACGACACACACATTTTACGACTCGTGAGTCAGTGAATGCCTTTACTTTCTAAACTAAACCTAAACCTTCGACGATATTTTCCCACAGAAGCAGAGTTAGTGCTGAGAGAGAAAAAGGAGAGTCGTTACAGAACTTTCCCACCAGATAGAAATATGCATGTTTATGTGTTCACATCAAGTATTGTAAGTTTATATCTCATTTTTCATTTTTGTCAGAGTTTCAGTTAGTTTCCAGAGTGGGCTTCCTCGTTTCAGATCAGCTTTTAGTGCTAAAAATGTTCAGTTTTGGCTTAGTTTTTAATAGTTCACCAGTGTCTCCTCATGCTTGTGAAGAAATTTGACCAAATTGACACAAAGTAAAGACATTTCCTGCATATTTTTATTTTATTTTAGCTAGTTTTGTAAGTTCACAGTACTGCTTCAGTTCCTTTTTGTATTTATTTCTATTTCAGCTGACTAAAATGTTCACTCACACCTGGTTCTAGTTTTCAGTTTAGCTGAAGTTAACTATAACAACTTCAGTTCACATGTATCTGTGCATGTGCAAACTGTGCTAACAAGCCCTCATTCATCCGATTTACGGCCACCTGGAGAAGAAAGTCACTCTGGCTGTTCTTTGTATCATGTCACTCTTTGGCTCAGGGCTTTGTTTCATTAAAACAACCAGTCCAGTTATATTATCAAATGTTCTACAATAAAGCCAGACAGCCATTGGAAAATGATCACTAATGAGCTACCATGGGACAGCGGAGGGTGCGGACCACCCTGCCTCTCGTTACCCTGGCACACTGCAGCCGTCATCATGCTGTCAGAACCTGCACTGCACTCATCAGTCATAAAATGTAAAGGGAGAACAGAGAAAGTGGCAGCCTATTATGATGCATGGGTGAGCTTCAGCTTCTGTGCCTTGCCCGGAGGAAGTAGGTTGATTTACGTTGGAGAATGCGCAATAATGAGGTGTGATTATGGAATTTATGATACCTGGATGTGGGTTTCAACCCGACGCATGCTGACCTTTGACCTCTTGAAGTCTGAGTCATGAAGGGAGAAGCCTGAGCAGCCAATCACGTGCTCTCAAGCGGTTTTGGCATCTTCGTTTATTTGCATAACCAGACGAGTCAGACAGGATGAGACTCAAGTGGTGAAGATGTTGAGTAAACATTTGAAAAACATTTCCAAATCTGTGCATGGGCACAACATTTCCTCTGATTTTCCAACGGGGGCCATGATGGGACTGTTTTTAAACATGCACTTGTTTTGGCTGTTACTTTTATGTAGTCACAGCACATACTTGTTATCTCCTTCAAATGTGCATCACAGCTGCACTTTGAATCTGGGGCATTTCAGGCCACTGCAGGTCGTCAGAATAAGCTGCTGGCCTGTTACATAATGAAAAAAAAGGCCCTTGAAATTGGAAAAAGAAGGGAAATCGTGATATTTTATGCTGGCAGCAGCGATATCTGCAGAAAGTTAACACACACACACACACACACACACACACACACACAAATTCTCTTTTCACTGTTGTTCTTATTTTTGTTCTCAGTACAATGTGTCTTTTTATGTCTTTTATTTTTGTTTTTCCTGCTTCACTCTCTGTATAACAGATGTTCATAATGCACAGTATATTATAATCCAGTTTCTTTTCAAGGAATAATTCCAGATTTTGGGAAACACTTGCTTCCTTGGCAAGAGTTAGATGAGAGGATAGATGCCACTCATATGCAATATGTGAGCAGCAGGTTAGTTTAGCTTAGCATAAAGACTGGAAACAGGGGGAAACAGGTAGCCTAACTCTGCCCAACACTGACAAAAGCAGCCCACAAGCACCTCCAGGGCTCAGTAATTAACATTTGATATCTTCTTTGTTTAATCAGTGCATAGCCGAAGTGTGAAAACGACAAGTAGAAGAAGAAGAAGTCTCTGCTGCCAACCAGGAAATAGTCTGTAACAGTTGGACTGAAGTCTTAATTAAGTTAATAAGCATATTTTCCATAATGTTGAACTACTGCTATAAACTTTGAGTGATTTAATCAATACATCTGCTATGTATAGGATCAATAAAGCACAGCGTCTCTTAAATGGTCGTCCAAAGAGGATAATTTATCGTGATCTGATTCAGAGGAGGCATACTTTCTTTTTTTTTTTTTTTTTTTCCAATAATGCTGTTGCATTTGTTACTCCTCATTATCTAACTGATGCTAATTAGCTCGCATGTAAATTAGTGCCAGACTCTTGAGTTGCATAACGATCAGAGTGATGTAATTCTCCTGGTGCCCTTTTAAGTTCTTGCTCCCTGCTAGTAAAACAGCTGCACTTTGAATCTGAGCAAAAAAGTGCAGTACCAGATCACGGTCTTGTATAACGTGCGCTGAAAAACAAGATCGACTTCAAATGCGTAAAGGATGAGACCTCAGATTGTCTCAGATTGGTTTGCTTTAGACATGCGCCTGGTTTGACTGAGCCACCGAGGCTGCTGGATGGAGAATGAATTAGCCTTTTGGCTGCTCTGGAGCTTTAATAATGATCTCACTGGTCTCAGCTTTCTGGGTGCAGATCACACAGTCACTGAGAGCCCGGTGGCTTATCACAGCAGGCCATGGAAAACCCAGCACGATGAAAAACAAGATTTAGCTGTTTTTCTTTATATCTGTGTTTAAATTGAACCATTGAAATGCATGTTTTCATCCTACAGGTGCCTGTAGATATGCACATTCATTGTTGTTTTAATGGAATATTTTTAAGTGTGTCAAGCAATTGTGTAACATCTTGGCGTACGAGACAGGAAAAACTGTGCAGATGAGCAGTCGATCGGAGTGTATCTAATTCCGAATGCCTGAAAAACACATTGACATACAAATATTTGGATAGCTGCATTTCAGCGGAATAAACTCCAGGAGTGGCGTCTCCCAACAACACCAAAACAGACTGATCGCTTCGCTCAATTACCAAAAATCTCCACACTCTCCATCCACCTCCGCTGCGTCGAATTCAGATGCTTATAAAACACTTTGTATCGTGCGTGTGCGTGAGCATGATGTGATACACAGGTGGCGATTATATGCTAAGACTTGCAGCGTCGTGCCAGAAAAGGCACTGGAACGAGAGTGCTCGCAAGTTATCACGTTCGCAAGGCTTTAGGATTTAAAATGTTCAAAAAAATCGCTTTGCATTCGACAGATTTGATAAACTTCAACAGTACAGAGCCCACGCTGAGTCATGATCCCCCTCTGAAACGACTGAAATGACTAATGTGTTATCTTAAACATCCAGCAGACAAAGAGACGTTAGTATTTTTGGAGGGCTGCGAGGGGACATCCTCTCCTCCACCCTCAGGTTGTCCAGTACCTGCTGTTCCCTCCAGCATCTGCTCCCCATTCCCATCTCTCCAAAGCACAGGGCCTCTCAGTGGGAGGGGAAGTCACTTATGTGTGAGCCTGTCTTGGAGCAAGAAGCTTTACAGAGATATAACTTTGAAAAGGGCAGAAAACAGAGCTGAGGCAAGCTCGGTGGGTTTACGCCCAAAGGAAAAATACTTGCAAGCTTCTTGTTTAAAGGTGGCTTTGTGCCAGACTAAGGATCAATCATTAGGAACAGTGAGATTTACCAGAAAGAAGATTGTGGTCTTGCCCGTGTGCTTGGCATCGGTACAGTTCGTCTCATTGGATTTCTGTGGTGCTCTTGCCAATGTGTGTTGCCACAATAACAATGTGATCAAGAGAGATAAAATTGTAAAAAGTCAGATAAACACCCATCATGCTGGGTACCAAATGCAACGATCGACAGCAAAGAGGCACCTTCACACAAAACTGATCCACAGCACAAAAACAGCTTTAAGCCTGTTGACCCAAAGAGGCCTCCATGCACATTGTTTCACTCCTTTCTCTCCACACGTTTACTGCTGGATGCTGCGGCACCACCCAGCCGTGCTGGCAGTTTGTCCAAGTGGTAACTCATGGTACAAAAACAGCCCTCGGACCAGTATTATGTAAGAGACGTCTCTGAAACTGTTGACAGGTCATCTCAAACTGAAAATTACTCTCTGTATCATATATGTTATTACTCTCTGTATCATCTATTTTCAAACAGGTTCATTTTATCTGTAAAGCCTTTGCAGAGCCAAGGAAAGCTATTTTTACTGCATGACATCATCAATGTAAAGTCTATGGGCGGGGCCAGTGAAACAGTAGTGCTCTTGTGCAGTGGGCTTCACAATGGGGATGCTAAAGAATTTTTTTGGACAGTTTTCATTCTAGTGAGTGGTCACCATGTCTGAGCTCAGTATCCAGTTATTATAACAGAGCCATGACAAACACAGGCAGCACTGCTGGTCAGATCAGACAGATGACGCTGCAGATATGACGCTTTTCTCTCAGATCAGTTGGATTACTTCAGGTTTATGATGCAGGTAAGAGAAGAGCTCTCACATTATGAATCCACACAGCATCACGTGTGCAGTGGAGATGATACAGAGGCAGAGCTCGACTCCAAGCTGCATCATGGCGAGATGATGACCGTCAGCCACGCTACAGAGCGCACTCAGTTAGCAGATTTGAGAGATGTAAACCACGCACACACGCACACAAGCGCGCGCACACGCACGCACGCACGCACGCACGCACGCACGCACGCACACACACACACACACACACACTGGACAGGATACCTCCTCAACACTCAATGAATCCAGTGTGTTCCCAAAATTAAATGAGACGGCACCTGGTTAATGTCAGAAGTGTGTCCACCGGACCTCAGCCCGCCCCTCCTTATGTAATATTTACACACTGTGATAAATTACACTACAATCACCTTCTTACCACAGACTTTTTTTTCTGAACAGTTTGTTTATTGTGTGAGATTATTAGCAAATGTTCAAACGTGTGCATAAGGTAGCGGGTGGACACTCTATACCTTTGTTTAAATCCACGCTTTGAGTTACTGGACGAGGATTAAAGGAAACGCTCCGCTTTTAATGGATGACTTGGCTGAAGTGCTACACATGGCATTGGATCATTCCTTATAGATGTTAGACAAATTCATCTTTCTAATGGAGAAGCATTTAAAGCGGTTTATATTACGAATGAATGAATAAGTCAATTCTCCGACATCAGGGTTTAGCAGCCCGGTTTGGAAATGACTTGTAGCACGCCGACAAATATGGAAGAAGGGATTTAATTATGTTATAATATGACGTAATGCTGCCCTTAAAATCAAAACAGGCTACGCTTGTAGGTCTCTTGTGTGAGCTGTAGGCCTCGTTTGAAGCTGTGGTTCAGGGATCACTGCTACTCAAGGAGGATGATATAATATGCACAGTTACGCAAGTCATTCATGCAAAAGTCAAATTGGTTTTTATCTATTTTGTCAATCAGTGGCGTTCCCGGGCTGCAGAATGTTATTGTTGGGTTCTATTTCTGTCTGTTATCCAAAGAAGAGCTTGAAAATCAGTGCCGATGGGCCAACAGCACCTCCCCACTGCAGCTTTTCTGTGATGCCTAATGGTGTAATAATAAAGCTAATTATGTGACACTTACTCGGCTGCAGTGCCTATGGAAAATCTGAGAGAGAGAAATAAATGAACGTACAGAGAAAGGTGTGCTATGAGGACTCTGCCGTCAGTTTATAGAACTGGGTTTACGTAACAAATCTGAGTGGGTACATATGACTAAAATATACTGAGAAGACGCAAAAGGCCATGAGGAAAGACCAGTGGAAAACTCATCAGGTCACCGTCACTTAAAGTTAAAGCTGACCTTCCAGTGCAGGCAGCTCTGGCTCCTACAGACTGAGGCTGCATCTTTTTGCTGTTCAAGACACATGCGAGGCATGTTCGTGGATGGCTTTTCAGCAATACACCCTCTCATAAACATCAGTCTGTCAAGGTGGGCTCCACCTGCCAAAGCACGGTCTGACACTGTCCCTCATATACTGCACCAGAGTTACTGAAATGCTTTGACTGAGCCACAGCATGCTGTATTCACAGTTTGATGCACTTACTGCTCTCAAATTCTCTTACTTTATATGACAGTTTAATATCGGCATCAGTCGCTCACCACAGCTGCAGCTCACGTTCTGCACACTCGCTTCCCCTCTGAGGTTTATCCTGGATAATCTCTCTGAACAATTCAAGTGTTCTGCAGGCAAAAGTGCGACAGAGCAGCTCCTGGACGTCACTGTTTCTGGCGTCAGCTTCCATTCTGCACTTACTGCGAATTAATTAAAGTTTATTATTGAAACGGATATTTCAAATTCGTTATTCCTTCTCAACGTCGGCCTGTTTGCTAAAAAGAAATTTGTCTGAACACACCTGAAACTGCAGCTGGCCTTATCGACTGCCACGACATGTTTTATGATTTCACCAAATATATCATAAACTCAATCTCATCTGTCATTCTGCAGTTTTCGGTTACATTCTCCTTTTAATCTGTATCTGTCAAATACACAATAAAATCACTAGTTTGAACTTGGCATGAGGGCGAAAATTCTTTTGCCACTGAGTGTAAATCTGTCAGGAGGGTGAAGACGAGCAGCTGCAAAACAGCAGGTACAGAAGTCGAGGCTGAGAGATTTAAACTTGAACAGATTTTGATTAAAAGAGTATTTTAAGCTGCTGCCCGTATTCTCCAATGGTGTTCCTGAGGATTCTTTAAAGCCTCCTCATTCCTCCGGGTTCCTCTGACACGGTCCGTTATCCTCAGATCTAAATTAATCACCAGATTTTTTTTTTTAAAAAAATGATGCCGTGAACTTGGAGGCAGAGAACAAGAGAGAAGGAACCCTGCTCGGTAACTCCAACACTGGTAGCTGTTTTGGTTTTGATGGAATCACACTGGGAGTGTTGAAAAGCACACATTCCATCACATTTCCTCGTCTGCAGCCTAATCGGGGGCTGCTGTGATTTGTTCCATGCCTGGTGTTATTAGCTTTATCTGCAGCGGGCCTGCCACTGAAGTATGCTGCTCCTCAGTGCTTCCGAGACCTCATTTGTAGATACGATCTAGACTAACTTAACCCCGCGTCCACGGCCCGAACATCATACCAACGACGGGGCATGTGAGGTGAATGCGTGGCCAGCAGGGTCATTTTCACTGATGGACAAGTACGTAGGAGCACACTGGCCGTCGTGAAGGCTTTTATAAGATGCCACGGATTTCTTCTACAGTAGCAGCAGAGGAAAATCCTCCAGTAAAGTGCATTATGGTGTGAAATGAAGGACTATATATACATTTATAGTGCTATAAAGTTACAGGTGGTTTATTTAAATGCTCTAACAGCTGGTTGGCTTACCGGACTGCTATCCTCTCCAGTGTATTTACTTCAACGTGCACAAACACCAGCCACAGAGGCCTTAAACTTTACTAAGCCACTAGAGATGCCATTTAGGCCAAAGAGACTGTTGCACAATAAACCTCCAGCAGCACTTTGACCTCCCAATCCAGATAATCTTTTCAAGCTTCACTGTGGATTAAGTGAAACTCGCAACACTTGTCTGGTTAACAGATGTTTATTTGGGGAAAATGTTTTAATCATCTGCTGTTTTTGTTTTTCACACCATGAATCACATTTTGCGCTGCATGCAAACCTCAAACCTCAGCCTACAGTATGTTCTGTTTGCCGTCTTTGATGAGCCGCCGTTAAAAAGGAAGATGAAAGAGCTACAAGCATGGCAGAGAAAATAATTCTGATGTGGCCAGAAATATTTGTGCTCTGTGTTGGTGCAACCACCAGAGAATCATGGGAGGTTGTAACAGCTAAGTGCTTTCAATTACAGGAAATGTGAGGCAAAGCACATAGCGTGAGCAAGAAAGCTGTTCTGTCTTTCATGGCTTTCACGGGTGTTTGCCCTGGTTTATCCAAATTTGGAGGAAGAGTTTAGTTGCATCTTCTGTAGTTTCCACCAGATAGCCTCACCAGCATGCACCTGAACAAGCGCGGCAGTTCAGGTGGCAGGTTTTCTCACAGAAATCCTCACAGGTGCAACACGTAGCGCTAACATCAACACGTTTTACCACACTGATGCAGCCAGCACAAGAATTTCAGATTTGATGACTTTGCTGATCTCGGTTCAGTACGGAGTGTTTTGCATTACTGCTGCAAAGATGATGAGTCACACTCCGCAAAGCCATGCAAGACAAAATGATTTGGATGGTGGGGATTTTAGTTACGACAAAGCAGAGAAGACAAAGGAGCCTTTGCTTGCAGTTGTGGACTTTATGAAGTGTGGGCAATGATAGCCAAGTGTTTTGGCTAATGGGCAGCTATGATATGATACTGAAAGATGGGAAATTTTCCGTAGCACATATAGGAATGTAATCCAGAGGTCTGTTCATAGTGCGAGTAATGTGGCTGCACTGATGATACTGGATTTAACGGCACACCTATGCACAGATTTTCAGCATGACTTCTTCCTCTGGTTTGGTCGAGGCTCGGCCTTTGTACTGTCAATCAGTCGAGCATGTTTTCAGCCACATTTCTTCTTGGGGACAGTGGGAATAAGTACAAGCGGAACAACACGCCAAAAGAACTGACTGACATTTTAATGGGCTAATTTTCTGACAGCTGTTGCACAATTATTTTTGAGTTGTCAGCAAATCTTCACCATTGCTCAGAGGCACAAAAGGAAATTGTTTTGTATCGCAAAACAGACGGCGGTCACTGTATTTATGGTGCTTACAAGTAGCAGCATCCTCTTTGTGACTAGACACAGTACGAGTGGGGCTACAGAAAGTTTTAATTCAAGAAATAATAGTGTTAAAATGAAGTAAGCGATGCTCTCTTTATTTTAGACCAGCTGTATAAACAGCTCACACAGATTCATTACTGATGTTTAAACAAGGCTAGGATGCTACAAAGATGTCTGTGAGACTATACAGAGGCAGTCATTTGAGCTAGATGATACTGTCAGCATGCTAACATGCTGAGCAGGCATGCTAACATTAGCTAATAGGTACAGCTGAGGCTGATGGGAATGTTAGTTTTGCAGGTATCTGGTCATGAACTGAAGTGAGAGGAGAAGTCAGGAGATCACATGCCAGCAGGCTTCATTCTTTGTGGTCTATGAAGTTTTGTGGTAATCCATCCCATAACTGTTGAGATATTTCAGTCTGGACAGGGGATGCATGATATATCGTCAGCCAAGGTATCACTGGGTTTAATATGTTGGCATGAAACCTGCATCTACGGCAAGAAAATTAAAAGATTGTTATTTTCTGATACAGGAATTGTCACTGATACTTGCGTGTGATAACGCCCTGGCTGTGGATCAGGATGCCATTGGAAACCCAGCTCTGGACGGGGATTTTTAGCCTGCTTGCCTCTCTCACCACGGCTCTGTGCTCTGTGTCCTTGTTTGAACGAGGGCTGAGCTCGCCACACACAGAGCAGACAGCAGAGCAGAGAGGCCACAGCGGACAGAATAGGGTTTTTTTTTCCAAGAATATTTTTTGGGCATTTCTGCTTTATGAAAGCTGGAGAGAGACAGGAGAGGCGGGGGAAAGAGAGGGGATGGCATGCAGCGAAGGGCGCGGGCTGGCGTCGAACCCGGGCGGCTGCTGGTAAGGACTCAGGGCTGCCAGGGCACCCTGTAGGCTGCTTTTTACTCAAGGAGACAGCAACTCTGTACGTTATCCATGAACGCAACATCAATCAACTGTTGAGCAAGCAGAACATAAGCTTGTTATACTAATAGCAAACTGTAGTGATGCAAACGAGTGCTAATTGTAGGTAATGACTGTACCTAATTAGATCTGAAATTAGTTGAGTCTGGAATTTAGTTGAATTCTTGAAGACTTTGATGCCAAAACCGACCATTTCCTTCTCCTTCCTGATGAATTTTTATAGCCTAGAAGTGCGTTTGTAAAGGTCTGGCAAAGTTATTACAACTTGAATAAATGTCCTCTTTAGTCCAATGAGCGATGTCTCTCTAACACTGCTGTCGTATTACAAAAATAAACTGGTTAAAGCAGGGAGCTACGCATGGCTGAAAAGCTTTCAGGCACATTTTGTTCTTAGCTGTGATTAGAAGACATCCATCCAGCCGCTCGGGAAGCTTCTGCAATTGCAAAAATGTAACACTAAACTGTTTCGCAGATGAAGATGAATAGCCCTTGAGCGCTGATCATGTTTTGGCCTTTTGGAACAATGCCTGTGCTATTCCTGGTGTCATCCATCTTCATGCCCAAGTTGTGTCTCCTGTCAAATGTTTTCCCTCCACGCCAAGAAGGTCATGCTCTGTCTGCTGGCCCTCTGCATGCCTCGACCCCTTGACCTCAAACATGGCCATGGTCTTCTTCCTCTGCTTCTCTCCTCATTGGACGAACATAGCCGGTCAGTTAGCTGGTTTATGCTCCTTTGGGCACACATAAATAACTGTTTTCCATATTTATCCGTCTTTATCATAGAATATCATACAGCGTTTAATTAAATTGTGAAATAAATGTAAAATAATATTTTTCATCCAAGGGTTGAGTGAAAGAGCAGACCAACTGTGTAACCTTCAATCTGGGTAAAAGGCAGCTACTTAGGTTTGGGAATGTCATTAATTTCCTGCCAGTGTTGTCGGACTCGCTCAGATTTCTCTTCTGGAGTGTATAGTTTGGCTGAAGCCCTCTTGAGATGATGGAGGGCAGCGGCTCGCCTCCACGTCTCTCGTTTCTCCTCAGCAGCAGGAGGATGACAGATCCTCTCAGATGGCTAATAAAACAGTTGGAAAGCACTTGATTTCCTGCTCCTAATTCTTGTGAATGGGGGGATCCTACTGAGGCGTTGAACTGTTTGGTCTGCGGTGATTTGGGCCTCAGGCTGACAGGAATGGGACTTGGATATAAAGTTAAATCAGCCAGCATTCAGGGAGTGTCTTTTTCCGTCCATGTGCACGTGTCTGTCCATGCAGAGTATGTAGATAAGTGCTGTATATGTTAACACTTTCTGATGGGAAACACACAGTATCGTGCTCATTCTTAAAATAGATCCCATAATCACTTCATGCTTGTAGAGACAGAGGATGTTACTCCTCCTCAATTACACAGTTTCTGAAGAGCAGGTGGAAAGATAAGAGCTGATAACACCCTGGATCATAGTGCTGCAGTGAAGCTCCGGCTGGACAACATGGACAAAATGAATGATGAATAATGAAAATGATATCAGGCATTTGTTGAACCACCACAACTGGATCTTGCTGTCATTCCTTTCCTGCCTGTATGGTGTGCATATTTTTTTTCCCTAAGCTCGTGTGGACCGTCCACAGTCCAGAGGCATGCAGGCTGGGTTAACTGGCGACGCTAAATGGCCTGGAGGTGTGAGCGTGAATGGTCGTTTGTCTCTATGTGTCAGCCCTGTGATAAACTGGCAACGTGTCCAGGGTGATCCCAGCTCTTTTAAAAGCAATTGGCATGAAACAACAGCTAAATTTCAACCTCTCGCTTGGAGCAGTGAATCACTCTAACCTGATGGGTTAGCTTTCTGGCAGAGGACCACGGCCTCAGACTTGGAGGTGTCATCCTGACTGTCATTAATAAACTTATTTGCCCATTTTCAGGCAGCAGAACAAGCCGTAAACACAACAATTACATATTATCACCTAATAAAACTGTGATGGCAAAGGTGTCAGCACACAGAACCTCTATCAGTTCAGGGAAAACATTTTAACACACACACAGTCAGGCACATTCAAACCTGGGAGCAGCAACACCGCCACCGTATAGTACACACAAACACACTCAGGCACACATATTTACGCACACATTTCTGGCATAACTGCGTCTCGTGTCACAGGTTTCGTGGGATGGCAAACACTTTCATACGGCCGTCTAACATCTGAGCTCCTGTTCCAAACACATCCTCCGTCCCGTCACAACATGCCTTCTTCAATCAGCTCGCATTTATTTCCCCCCTCTGCCTCTCAATGGGCCTTTATGGACCATTTTCATCACACAAAACCCACCTTTGTCCACCACAGCCACTTTCTTGAAGAGCCGATCTGCATTTTTTTTTTTGCAAAGAAAGTCTTTGATGTGTGGATGTTTCCACTGGAATCGACGTAGTTCAGGGAAGCCAAACAACTCTTCATGCAAGCAGGGTCACAGGTCCTCTGCTGCTTTGTATATTATGTAATTCAGCCTGTCAGCTGGGGAAAATGGATGGCAGCAAAATCTTTAAATGTAATAAATCAAACAAAAGTGAGACAACATATGTTTAATGCAGGCTTCATAACCTTCCAATGACACTTCCTCTTGGTGGAAGTAAAAATAGTCCCACAGCCGGTCACGAGGGGCTTCTGTTATGGGTTTCACAACACCAGCTACATTTGAGACAGCAAGCAAACAGCAAGCAAATAAGGGACGGGCCAAACATGTCCGTGAAGTTGTTTCTAATCAGCAGCACAGCTCCCTCCGCCGTGGGACCCACCACAGTGAACAAGGTTCATGTTATGTGTGCTTGAAAACTGGGGGGTGGAGGTGAGGATGCCCAAAGGACACTCTCAGAGGCACAACTGCCTCATAAAAACACTGATTTGCATGACCAGGGCCATCAATTATACTTAAGTACCTCTACCTACTCAGGCTATATACAGTATGTATGATGCCTTGGAACGAGAGGACGTTAAAGTTTATGGTTACTTCAGTGCGCTGCCACTGGCTCGCCGTCTTTTTATAACTAGCTTGCAGGTGAAGTACGTCTCAGCTTTCAAGCATGGATGAGAAGAAGGCCTTGAAAATCTGACAAGAAAACACAAGGGCAGAATCAGACATTAGAGGGGGCGTGTGGCAAATGCTGCGAGTTACATACAGGCCTTTTCTCATTACAGAGAGTCATCTGATCCACTGTTAATTAAAAAGCTTTAAAGTTCCCACAACATTTCAGGGAGTTTGTCCTATTTGTCACATTTTTTATAGGATCCACAGAGCAGTGGCACCAGCATCACATAACCACATCCAGAACGTCTTCACTGTCAGCATGTTGAATAAGCAGTGAACTCTCAAAACATCCTTTTTGGGAACAAGTTTAGAACTTTTTTAAAATAAAAATCCCCAAAATAATGCAAAGATCAGCCAGTATAGAATTGTGGAAACCTCAAAGGGGACTGATTTCATCCTTTGTCTCCCTCTTCCTGATGTCCTCCATCTATAGACGAGCCTTTATGCACCATACATACAGGAGAGAGTGACAGACAGAGGGAGGCAGAGGAGCTGAGATAAAGACAGACTGTACAAGTTAATTAAAAAGTCCATTCCAGGCATAACTGGGTTTGGTGGACGGGCAGCGTCAGTGGTTTGTGTTATGTAAGCTAGCACCTGGGTTCCTTGAAGCATGCAAAAAATGCAGCGTGTGATCAGGTGCTGCGAGGGCGCCGCCTCATCGGGGCCCGTATGACAAAGCAAGTGTATTGGTGAGTCCGGGTAGCTGGTGTCCTAAAGCTGGTTACAGGCTGGCTCACTGACCCGGGGTCCTCCAATTCAGCCATGAGTGCGTTCACGTGGAAGAGGTGTGATTATAGGACAATCACATGCTCCACCAGAGGTAAGTATTGATTATGAGATAAAACCAAACTGTTACTCAGAGAAGTCATTTATGCAAACATTAATCACTCCGTCTGCAGAAACCTGGTGCCATTGATCTGATTGATTTTTGATTTTTCTCTTTAGTTATAAAAGATGATGCATCCTGATTCTGGGTGGAATTATTTAAAATCCCGCTGCTCTGCTCAAACAGCGACACTGTCCCTGTCCTGAATTTATGTCCTGCAAATGTTCACATTTAAAAAGTTGATTAGAGACCCGGTCACGCTTATACTGTGTTCTCCAGGAGAGTTCCAACCCGGGACATCAGGTTTCCCTAATCCTCTACCCGGATTACCGAAAAATGGGCTTCTCATTTACACAACGTTTAAGAAATCAGCTTACTGGAGAAAACTCAATGTAACCCAGTTAATTAATTGCATGTGAAAGTAAATTAAGTGACTTAAAGAAAATAAAGTAGTTAGCAGATGCTTGATAAGGCCAGTGTGAAGTTTGTGTTTTCTAAAATCTATCACTCAACCTTGTGTGCGTAAGCCAGCTAATAAAAGGAAATGAACAAAAGTCAAAATAATGGGTGCGACAGCTTCAGCTCAGTGCACCTTCCCTCTCATTACGCTGTCTGACTGCTTTTTCTCTCCCGGAGCCTCACATCATCATGTCGGAGAGAGAAGCTGCTTCTTGTTTGTTGCCTTTGACGTGGTGATGAACCTCACAGATAACTTAGCCATGATAAATGAGGGAAAATGTCGGGAATCTAAACTCTTTGTAAACATGTAAGCGAAGCCTATGGTTAGCAAATGTTTGAATGGTTACATTTTTCCTTTCATTCCGCGCAAAATTTAATGGCCTCGCTAGACTAAATTTCTGGACCGCATCATGATGTCACTAAACAACAATTAAACAGCCAATATTTGTCTTCTGTCAAACTCTACTGTAAACTGTGGGGGCTTCTGTGGTGGGCTAATGCCCATAATAACAGAGAAGGAAATGGCTGGGCGACCACAGAAAAAACATGGAGACACACACACACAAAACACATCAGCCCATCACTCCCTGTGTCTGTCTGTAGCCCCCCTCCTCTTTGTTCCTCTTCCTCTGTCATTCATTGCAGGAATCTGGACGTCTGGTCCAGTCTCATCCCTTCCAGCTTCAAGATCTAAGATTACAGCTGGAGCACCACAGACTTCCAGGGCAGACAAGATATAAAGTTCGGCTCGAAATGTCTCGCCAGCTGTGTAACTTCTCAAAACAAGTTAAATGATGGATCTAAGACGATGAATTTGCAGGCCAAATAATTACGTGTCTGGGGATTTCGAACAAACAAACCTCTCTATTTCTCTGTGCTTGCTTCTGATTTTATCTTGAAGCTGGATTACAGGAGAACAATGTCCCTCTTTAGTTCATTTAAATGGACAAAGCCGTGTTCTTTGTGTAACCCGGTGGACACGAAGCATAAAAGCTGGTCCCTTATAATCTCCCTATCAAAGCCCCTGAACGACAGAAGAGCCAGTAGACCCTCACTGCTCCCAGCGTGAGAGGTGTAGAGGGATTTTGAATGAGTGTGTGGGTGGCTGGGTATCGGTGTGGGTTTGTTAATTGATAACTTGACCCCCCACAAAGACTCTAATTCTTTAAACACTTGTGGTTATGCAACAGTGCCCCCGCTGCAACAACATTTTGTGATAAAGGTCACTCGCCTGTTGAGGTTGTATTCAAACTCATGCAGTGACCCCTCCGTCTTAACTCTGTCTGCACAGACAGTCAGACAGAGCTGATGATTACCTTTGTTCTTTCTCCAGCCATGGAGGCTATCGCTACACGTGCTAACAGCACATTAAGCTACAATGCCATCAACTGTTCCAGGACAAGGTTCAGCACCTGGAATCCAGTGTTCAAAGCAGCTAATTGCCAGCTCATAAGCAATATGTACCCACTGCAGCTAGTTGAATGTTGAACTTTACGCAAAAGATTTCCATGGATTTACTTCGCCTCCACATATGACGGGGTTGCAGCAAATTGAGAAGCAGATTGGGAAGCTTTGCAAAGACCGGTCCAAGCATAACAGCGTATGGGGCAGGTGGTCGGCTTGGCAATGACCACAGTAGAAATGAGTTAATCATGTGGGTGGTCAGAGGAATTAGCAGCTGCATGGCCTGATCCCATTATGATAATATCATACTGAGATATTTCATCATGCAGTCAGTAGTGAAGTGACCTTGAATGAAGTTCTGTTACTTGTAAGTTTTTCCTACTTCTCTCTCTCTGTCTGCTTCCTAGTGGCTGACAGGACCTCATGGCCTCTTTCGAAGACTCCAAAAAGGTTTAAAAGTGCTGAAAGAAAAAGGAAGTTGCTCTTTATCTCCCGTCCTCTCCAACATCTACTCTGTTTTTTCCTCTGCTCTGAAAAGTGATGGAGCCGCTGCCGTTGTCTCTAAGCACAACCTGTCATTGTGGTCCACATTTTCCCAAGGATTACTGTCACTGGCCTCTTCCTTTCGGACAATCATGGCATCACTCACACTGTCCTTGATTACAGTGGCTGGCAGGTCAACATGGAGGTAATCGCTATTCACTTTCTAATCCCTATTCTCATATTTGAGAGAAAGAGCTCAGTGGATCTTCTCACCACCCATCACTCCTCTCACTTCTCCTCACTTTCTTTTATTTCTGTCTGTTCTCGCTCCCATGCCGGTCAGCTGCACAACAGCTCCATTCTCCTCCCTGTCCCTCTCCCAGTTAAATGCCCGGGTAGGCCATTAAGTGCTTTAATGGCGCACGGAGGCGTGAATGATTTCAAAGAGAAGCAATGTCACCTTTGAGACTTGTGAACGTGTTTAATCACAGATTTAAGGTATTAAAATCCCTCTGATGACAATATTAAAGTTGAATCAAAGGTAAACTGTATTCTTACATAAAACTCTTAGTGGGATCAAAAGCGTGTGGCCGTGGGAGTAAAAATAAATGTATTATCAAGCCTCTGATCTCATTCCAGGGCTTCTGTTTCTGTGATTACACCTCCATGAGACGTGGAAAACAAACATATTAAGGAATTTTGCAAAGCATGACCAGCAAAAAGAGGACATGAGTGACAATGGGATTTTTGGATTATCTCTACACTGCAAACCTCGACGGACACAGAAGCTATCAGCAGAGCCTCTCAGACCTTTAGCGGGTCAGGAGGTGAAGAGGCAGTGATCGGTCTGTCAGCTCCCCTCTCCTCTTCAAGGACTGACACACCAAGTGCACCCGAGAGACAAACTCCTCACAGCCTGAGACACATGAGACTGATCTGTCTCCACACACAGACGCTGTAATGTCAAGTACTCAGCCTGTAGCACATGTCGAGCCTCTGGCACCTGTTAATAGCTTCCTCTAGTAGCTCCTAATAACCCTCCACTCAGCTGGAAACACACACACACACACACACACACGTAAACATTTGAACACATATGCTGCACAGGCATACATGCGTGCATTCAAGCAAGCACATGGACAAAGCTGGCTGTTCACGTACTGGAATATATAGTGGAATATACACAGTATAAGCTTGCATATGCACATTATTGACCTAATTTTCACCAGATTTTACTGAGAAATATGCAGGTTGTTTTTGTTCTCAAAGGAGGACAGTTTATTCTGAACTTTCACACAGATTTTATGGTCCTGTGCAGCCGAAAGCTGTTTTGTTTCCTGGTGCAGGAACACACTGATTGTTCTATAGTAAACAAAAGACTCAGCAAATGCTTTCAGGTTATGGGAAATGAGGAGAGAATTTGTCAAAAGCTTCTGATTATGCACAGCAGAAATGATGGTTCTTCCATCCAGCTTTTAATTAATATCTGATAAGTCCCTTTTCTATTTTCGGAAAAAACAAAATAACTAAGACAATCCTAAAGCATCACATATGCTGAGACATAAATATATGTCGGCCGCCAACATTTTATTCTTTACAAATTGACAAAACAATCATACTGATGTTCGGATAATTGTTACAAACCAAAACCTTTCAATGAAATACACAAAAAAAGATGAAACAAACACTTAAACACTTAAATAAACACTGAATCTTATTATAGGACCTGATGAAATTGGCATCCCCCAAAACTAATTAGGCATTAGGTGATTAAATGATTATCAAATCAGTTAAATTAAATTAAATTAAATTACAGCAGATAAATCTCAGTGGCTGATATGCACGTTTTAGTAATGTCCAAAATCAGCCTCAAATATCCTCTATTAGTCAACTTCCTGCCTGACCTGATAACAGACACAAAGGCTTCACACACTCGCTCTCAGCTCGTGTCACACTTTATGGTCTGTCTGAAGTGAATCGTCTGCACGGCTCCACACGGCAGCACAGGACGCCCATTCAAAGGCTGGTAATCACGGCCCTAATGAGCCGCTTATCCTGCATTATGTAATCAGCATATACAGACTCAAATGTGAGAGAAGGGAAAACAGGCATAATGGAGAGCAGACGTGGCAAAGACAGCAAACCTTGAATGTTAAGGTGTGTGTTTGTGTGTGTGTGCGTGTGGGTATCTGGAAGAGCGACAGTCAGAAAGGCCCGGGGTGTGTTTGTCTCTCTGTTTCAGTGTGTGTCCGTGTGTTATTGCTGTATTTGACTTTGTAATTCTGTTAACAATGAAATCAATAGGAAGACAGCTTACAGCTAATACAACATCTGTCTGTCTTCCAGATGTAATCCTCCGCTGCTCACATTCCATGACTGTATTTCCCACTGAATCTTTTCATCCCAGGAGGGAAACACATACTTCAGACTGCTTTACATACCCATACTGATCAGCATTTCACATTGTCCAGGGGTTCAGTACTTCACATTAAACATGTGTTGACATGTTGGTCTGAAACAAGGCTTTTTGTGATGCTGTAATATTCAGAAAGTTGACCAGATTTAGGGAAAGATTCCTTATCTACGTGGTGGATCAGGGTCACTTTCTACCTTCACTTTCGTGGTAAACTTAAGCAACCAGTAGAATCCATTGTAGGATTTATGGTCATCGTGGTCATGGTTAAGTTTAAAAGAATGAAAGAAAACACTGTTGACCGTTAGCAGGATGTAAACTGCCCGTGTCGGAGTCACACCCTTTGTACGCCCAGCAATCAACCGTGACCTCCGAACAACAAGCAAACCTCTTCCATTGGACGGTCACTATTTGTACAACCACAAGTGCTCCCTTCTGAAGGACCATAAATATAGGGCGTGTTAAGATTTTGAACAAACGACTAATGCTGTTGTTTTTCTGGGACGGACAGTCTCATTATAGCATAAGCAGTACGCCAGGGATTCAGGGAGGTTTGACAATCACACTAAATCTTTTTAGCACCTTTATGGGAGATAAAAGGGTTGAATTTGTTACCATCAGAACTAAATAATTCTATTTTGGAGCTATTTTAGGAGCTGATCAAAGTTCTCTTTACACAGTCCAACACTGTCTGCAGACATGGTCGGTGTTTGCCTCCCCGTCCTGAGAACCTGGGCAGCACTCGGCATTAACCCTTGCCCACAGCCTGTGAGGCCATTCAAAAGTCAGCTTTCACTTCTGCACATACCACAGCTGTATAATCCTGGCCTGCCAGTGCCTCTGTGCTCAGCCTGGACTCACTCAGCCCAGCAAGGCTCGGGAGGTCTCTTTCTTCTGCATGGTGGCTTCCCTCACAGCTTGAGTCCACCACCACGTTCTTGGGTTGCCGCCATAACAAGCAGTGACCAGCCTCTGGCCACAGAACCGTGCAGCTGTTTTCATGGTGGAAGTTTTGAACGGGATCCACTGTGACGTCGTGTCCCAAACCTCCCTCGACAGCACAAGACAAGTTTGCTCCGACGTGAAAGCAGAGGTGTAAGTGGGAGAGACTGACACATTTGGGTCGACTGAGTATGAAAGCCTCCAGTCGCTGTGTGTCCGATCCAACTCACCATCAGAGAGTGGTCACAGCTGCTTCACAGCTCATTTGATTGTCCAGAACATCAAGTTTTGGCTCAGGGATCCATGCACAGGCCTGATATTACAATCCCAAACAGGAGTCAGCGAGTGTGCTTCCATGGCCCAATTGGTCTCCATTGAAAGCTGTTTCCAATGAAGCACTGATGTCGACTATCTGTGCAGTGTTGGCTGTGTGTATAGTGTTAATGCCAATCTATTTATTTATTTAGTGGCCAAAGCTACAATAATAACTACAACAATCTTGCTCTGTGCTGCCAAGTACTGCAAATGAAACACACTCATGGCAGAGTCAAGCATAGCACCTGCGATGTGCTGATCTGGGTCGCACATGTAATCAAATTGCTGCTTTTCTGTAGTATCGACATGATTGTTTTTGGTTATTTTGACACGTGTCGTACACCACCAGTGTTTTAACAGCTGCAGACTAACTTGGACAACTGAAATTTGAATGATGATAAAGATGCTTAATGATTACCTTGACCTGAAACATCCTCCCTACCCACACCACACTGATCATAGATTTCATTTTGTTATTGTGTTTTGAAAACATTTTGTTTACTTTTATCTATTCTATTCTATGTTTAAAGTCACTTGTTTTCAGATCTTTCCATTTGGCTTCCTGATACTGTGTGATTTGATTTGTTGTGTTTTATTATTGTTGTTTTTGTGTGGACCCCAGGAAGACCAGTGACCTCTCTCTGCGGATGCTACTGAGGATCCAAATAAAGACTCACACTGCCTCTAAAGGCCTTTAAATGTTCCAAAGCAAAACAGTCTAACAGCACATCCATCATGGCATCCTGTTCTGACTTCTCCTCTTGCGCCTGCACTGGTCAAATGTTGTCTTCCAATCCATAAGCGGAGTGGAAGGCCCCATTTATGAGGTGGTATTAGGGTTTATTAAAGGAGCGCAGTGCTCTGGAAGCCCCCTCTGATATGAGATCAAGATTCAACATTCCAGCCTTTGATCTTGCTGCTAGTTTACCCCAAGAATACGACATGGAGAGGAAGGGAAAAACAAGCCGACGTAATTATGGGAGAACTCATTTCTCCTGACTTCCTGTTATTGAGAACTTGCTGCAAATAGTCTGACGGCACGGTATCAGCGACATTAACAATGTTTCCTCTGACTGGGTGACTACCGCTTTGATCTGCTGAGAAAAAGTCACATACATTGCCAGTTCAGTGAGACTTAAAGATAGTGAGAGCGAACGTAAAATATAAGAAAGAGAGGGAAGAAAAAGGGGATGGAAGCTAGGCCTTGTTGTTCTCTTCATGAAAGAAATATGGAGAAAAGTAGCAAGCTGTGCTAATAATCTGGATAGTCGTAACACCAGAGCATCTGAGAAATGCAAAGAAGCACCATAGATGGAAAAATCCCTAATACAGGTGCCACCAGAAGGTGTCACAGGGACGCACAGTGGGCTTCACTGCTCACAAAAGCTCCTCAACATAGCTAGCTTGCTGCGAGTTAGCAAACGAACAAGCCATTGGCTGCTGTGTCAGAAGGATGGCATCCGATGACTCTAAACATGCACACGCTTTAAAATCTCGACAGCTAATCAGCTATAAGCGCACAGTGAGCCGCGACTCAAGCACAAACGCACTGAGTTTTTGATGTTTTGTTTTGTGATAAGCATGGTCACAGAGCCTATAGGCAACACCGTAAAGAAATCTCTTCAACTCCAGTTCATGGAAACAACCGTGCCATCGACTCCAAACAATGCAACCAAAATGAGTTCAGACTCAAACATTTACTGCAGCTGGTAATCTGTGGCTGACATCTTAAATGGAAAATGATAGACCCCACACAAAAATTAAGTGAAAAATAAAAGGAAAAGGCGTATCCAAATATTTATATTTAATCCCAAATTGATATGTTTGTGTATAACATTTCCCCAGGACTTGCGGTTTCCCGCTGCTCCCTGCAGCAAGTTAGAAACGATGATCCAGTGCTGTAGTGGCACGCAAGCTGTAATTTAAATGCAAACACAAATATAAAAGTGGGATCCTCCACTATGATTAGTGGTGAGAGTCTGCAAGACAGCAACGGGTGCAGCACTCTATGTAGCTGACATTACACTGCTCCGGAGCGAGTTGCAGGGTTGACTCAGACTGTTTGAGACTGCTATGGTTGCAGAAAGTCAATCATCCCCAACATCCTGGAAGCTAAGAAAGAATGAACAAGAAAAATGTAAGAAAAACGTGAAACCCTGCATCAGCCAAATCAAACAAGGCCTCGGTACCACACCAAGTTTAAGAAAACATGGTGTATTTCTCCACTTCAGCCTCCGACGATCTGACAGATTTGCTCAGTTTGTGGAGGAAGCAGTCTTCATTTGTGGCATCTTGACGCGCAACAGACATTATTATCATTTTTATGCTCTGGCAACAGAACACCTCAAACAAGGATACCAGTAATCCAGGGCTCATTAGAGGCTGCAGGTTTATGGCAGGTACAGACACCACTGAGTCACACTCGTAATTACACGTGATGTGACGTAATAACATAACAACAAAATATAAAAATATTTACCACAGGACACCGGGCGTTCCCTTGTCAAAAAACTGCGCAAGCAGACAGAATACTGTTCAAAGCATGCCACAATTTTCATTTACGGTCCAAAGACAACTTCTTTGTAATCATAGATGTCAAGTTTGTCTTCACCCATCATCACTTTTCATCCTCAAACTGTGAGATGCTGCATCTCTTCTGTCATGCTTACTCAGGAATCACAGCAGTGTAGGTCATCCCAGACCGTCCATTCCCAGGTCATCAATTACTGACATTGCGTCACACCCCTCCAGTCTCATATGGTTGTATGAGACGCCTGTCAGAAAGTTTTCCTAACATGTAATTTACACTGGGAAGTGGTAGCAGTTTGGTCAGGATTAGGCACCAAAAATACCTGGAAACATCTGTAAAGCACATTTATGCACATGACGTAAGTTAAGTATGTTACATACGTTACATACATGAGTCATGTTAAATATGTTATGTAAGTTGACTTGTGTACCATACCCACATTCAGATAAAGTGAGAAAATGGGACATGAGCCCTGGTGTCCTGACTTTCGCACTCTTTGTTCTTCATCACCTTGCTCTGAGCACCACAGTTGTTGATGTCAATGCACAAAAAACCCAACTTGAATGTGTGGATTCACTAATGCATACACTGAAATCTAAAGTCCACCCCCTCTTTGCATTATCAGCTTGTGAATCTTCAGAAAATGAGCAAGAGAGTCTTTCCCAGCAGGTAATATGAGGACTGAAGCTCTGGTCTTAGGATGGCCACTATCTCTGATCCCCTCTGTCAGGCTCTACTCACAGTAGTCACGCATACCACAAACAGGAGTCATCAGCAGTGAGCCTTACTTCACTCTCTATCATCTCCCTCTCTGTGTCTAACTTTCTGTGTTTGCGGTCCTGTTTCTCTCCCTCCTTCTCACTGAGCTGTTGTCAACATAGTAATTTGCATAGCAACTGTGAGGGCACCTTCAGCTAACTTTCTCAAGGATTTAATGTAATTCCCAATATACGACAAGCCTGAGAACCAGCATGAGTCATTTAAATAAAGTGGGCGCAAAGCTATTTTGCCTTCCAAGTCCTGCTAAATTGACTGTATGCCGCAGAAAAAAGCTCCAATGTGAAGCAAAACGCTTAGTCACAAGGCCAGCAACGTGACGGCTGTGCTTGTATGGGCAGGATGCTTGGATCGTGCCTTAAAAAAAAAAAAAAAAAAAAAAAAAGGAGTGTTGCAGGAATCTCACCCAATTAAAACGAGGTGCGTATTTAAATGGCATGAGCATCTTGAATTAGTCAGAAAGTAAGAGACCTAAATGATAACTGCTGTGACTAAAGAAATATACGAATCCAGTCCTTCAACAGCTGCTCGAAACCATCAGTTCCTCCATCCACTATCATGAAAAATGAAACTCTTCGCACTCTGTCATCCTCTTTCTGCCAACGCTTTCGTCAAACAGCGTCCAGTGCCGTGACGTCTTCTTTTTTGGACTGTTTGACTGATGAAGTGTGAGTTTCTGTAAGTGGGGCTCTTTTCTTTTTTCCACCGCTGTGGCTACCCCTGCTTATGTTAACTGTACTTCTCATCCTGTTTATTTCAAACCACTTGGGCTACTGTTGCTGGGAAAAAAAGATGCAACACTTCCTGTGTGACAGAGGTCCCAGATGGGCTGTTTATACCTGCAAATGTAAAAGCTTTCAAGAAGAAGAACAAGATGGACAACTATTTACATGAAAATGCCTGACATTATTGTTTCAATTGGCTGAATGTCTCACAGTCCTGAGGTAAACTGAACTTCTTACAGTTCATTGTACTCAGGAAATGATGGGAAAAAGTAGGCCAAGCCAGACTTTAAACATTTGGACATTGGTTTGAGTTTGAGTTTGAAGCTTTGCTCACATCAGCATCTCTGTGCTGATTCACTGCTCCAACCATAACTGTGACCGTTTTCAGGGCATCTTTTAATTTGAACCATGCATGCCAGTTGTTAAACTATGAAAGGAGGTGAATGAGGCCAACTTCATTTTGGAAAGCAAAGACTGCAGAGCCTTGGCAAGGATCAGGGGTGACCATCATATACTCCTAGCACCAGGTACTTCAGGGTGGTTGACAGTCAGTCTACGTTTGGGCTCACTGAGTTCATCCTCATGAGGCTTGAGAGACATCCCATTCCCTGCAAACAGGCACACTGACCCCTGTGACAGGGTGGACTACTGCATGTATGTTTTGCCTTCACGGTGATAATCTCTCACTACTGATTTTGCACTTTTAGACACTGAACTCAAATTCAACCCTCCCAACACTTCCTGCACTACATGGCATCTTAAAATTGCAGGATATGTGTCAGTTAGATTATTGAGAAGTCCTCAACCAAGTTTTCTCCAGTACAGAACAAGAAACTGGACACTTGACAAGAGGCCACATGCAAAATATGGGCCACATACAGTCTTCACTTTAAGCCAAGTCACTTTCTACTCTGCACAGTGAGATCCTTGATCTGGATTTAACTCTACATGCAAACATTTTCAACAGAAATACACCGCAAAACACAAGCTAAGCAGGTTTACCGTGATCACAAGCTTAGTTTAGCATGTTAGCATGCTAACATTAGCGTAAATTACAAAGTACAGTTGAGACTGGTGAGCATCTCATTAATCTTACAGGTATTTGGTGGTTTTAGAGAAAGATCAGGGGCTCATTACAGTCATTAGGATTCATCCTCTGTTCATCTGTACTAAATTTCATGCTAGTCCTTCCAGCTTTGCCAGGGTTCTGTCACTAAATGCTGCCAGCATGGCTTCTTGATTCTCTGACTTCTTGATTGCCCTCTCATACACGCAAGGGATATTTTGCGTCATGCAATCCGTAAAGGGATATAGAAAGATGGGGATTCCCAGCACCCATCCTCTGAAATGAAGACCGTTTGAAAGGTTGGCTGGGACACATTTTATGAGCACCTTTCATTCAGGGACAAACTCAGACGGCAGACATTCTTTGCATTCCTGCTCCCTTCCAGTAAACACCAGTTGGGCGTTCAAAGTGGCGTTTGATTCCTGCTCTGACTTTCTCTAACAGCAGCCTCACGCATCTAATGAGTCATCTGTCCATTGTTTGTCTGGGCGGCTGCGTCTTTCATGTGCCGCTCTGTATGCAAATCCACACAAAAGGGGCAGGAGCTGGCAGACACATGTGAGCCACATGTGCTCCGAATTTCATTCTGTCACTCTATCTTCCTCTGGTTTTTTTCTGCCTGTTTTCTGACCACAGTTTCACAATTGGGTTCTCATTTTATGTAATCACTTCTCCAGCGAAAAACCACCGGAGTTTCCCAAATATTTGCTTTTCACTGTGTAGAGCAGTGATTCTCGTACTGGTCCATGCACATGCTGCACACAGTAAATCATGCCCAGCATTCTTCAGAAGTCGGACCACATGCAAGTCATTCAATGTTGGCACATTCCTCAAAATTTAGTCTTTACATGCTCCATCACTGTGACAAATATCCTGCATACCTGTGGGGCTTATCCACCTGGGGTGTAAATGGCAGGTTAGAGAGAAATAGGCTTACTTGCACATACAATAATGGGGCCAAAGGAATTGTAGGAAATCACTGGGGTTCAGTGGCCGAGTGCAACCTCCCTGGTTACAGCAACACAAATCCTGCTGACACAAAGCTACTGCTGCTGTTTATTGGTAATACAGTTACCCAGAACTGTCTGAACACTTTTCTGCTAATATTGTCATAAAACATGCAGCTCTTGGGATTTGAACTCTTGCAAGGTTTTTTTTCCAAAGTGCCACCAGATGCCAACTGCAGCACGGTTAAGATGTGATAAATAGGGATGTCCAGAGCTGATCTTTTGGATCAATATCGGTATATTTTGACACACTATCATCAGCTAAAATAAAGCCAATCCAAATGTTTCTTTACTGAACTCTGCTGTGTTCAGTCCACCTCAGCCTGCTGGTGCTGCAGCGCTGCTCTCCTTAATGACAGAAGAACTGTGAGCATTTTGTTCCAGACCTGACTGAAAATTAGAGTGAATAAATGGTTATATGTGTTTTTGTGATTTACTGGTTAAATGTACCTCCTCAGGCCTATAAAAGATATTCAAATAAAATAAGTGGGAGATAAAAAAAACAACTGTCTTTAGTTTACCTCGTCACACTTAAACATAAGGTCAAAGGCCAAAAGGCTTTGGGAACCACTGACATTGGGATAGAAAAGCTCTAATGGGCCTTTTTCTTTTCTTTCACGTCACAGTAGGAAAAAGCATCAGAGTTGACAACATTGATGATGACTGAATTTCATTTAGCTCCTTCAGTTTCAGGGTCAGTTGCTATTGTGCATGGTGGCTTACTGTCGCACTGCTACGGCTTACTGAGCTGGGACTCTTGATTACAATGGAGCCATTGCTAATGTTATTAGCAGCGCTTATCCTCCTATGACAAGTCGAAATGTCTGCTAATAAAAAGGCCTTATCTGGAAGTAGAGCTGCCACTGCTCATTCAGAGAGGCTGATAAAGCTCATAGGTGATGAACTGCTCCTTTGATTGCTGCCATGCCTGCAGTCGTAATCAGAGACTTTATCGGCCTTCTGTTTCACTTTCCTGCTTCGTTTTACAGTTCAGATCAGCCATGAAACTCACAGCTGAGAGTCCTACAAACCAAAGGATCCTGGTATAACCTCATCCACACCAGCCCGAGATTGCTCCAGGAATTACTCATATCTGTGTGCAGATTCTTGTCTTGATGCTACTTGATGCCAAACAGATTCAGAGGCATTATGATTCTTTGAAGTGTGCTGATGGCATCCTCAGTCGATTCATTTCTACGAAGTGCAAGAACAGGCTTATGCAAAGGTCAAATTTTATGTGTAACTTCATGTTAATTTGGAAAACTTTGTAAGTTTTCAGTAAGTCCACAGAAAATTACCAATAACCTGTCTGTAATCTGTTTTCATGACTAATGGAATGTGCTGGATATAAATAATAATGTTTTACTTACTAGATAGACCTTTTGGTTTTCCCAGGTGCTTCAATAAAAAACATCGGTGCTGAATGATGAAAAGGTACAAACAAGAGATGCCAGAGGAGAACTCCGTATCACCATTAAAAACAAGCTGAGCAGCTGGAGCACATGTGTGTTGGTTATGCAATAAGGTATCTATCAGTAAAGGTATTGGTAGTGTGTGTGCTTCAAAGCCAAGTAGTGCAAAAGAGATGCTGATTCAAGATGTTGGACTTGAGCAGAGGACGGTCTTTAAGCCAAATGGCACTGGACCTATGACTGAGGACATGACCTGGCAGGACTAAGTTTGTCTTTAGATGGTCCAATAAGGGAAGAGATGTGGAGAAATTGAACCCATATTGTGTTGTTGCTTCGTGGCCCTGACCGTTCATACAAAAGCACATGGTTAAGAGAGGGAAACAATTGAGAGGAATATAAAATGAATGAGTGAATGAGGTCGATTTAAAGATCCTTCAAATTTGCTGTGTTGGCAAAATAACCTTAAACTTACAGTTCTTAGCCACGAATGTCGCTCGCTGAGGGCAGAAAACATGTCTTCTGTTCTCAAATGCAGCGAGCAAATCGTGTATTTGTTTAGAGAGCAGCCAAACAAAACATGAGCTGACAGGGTTCATTGCAGCGTTGCTTTTAAATCAAAATTAAAGTCAACAGTTTGCCTTCACCATCATGCCGTGAGCGACCAGGATCTGATATCACGCAGTGTGAGTGAGTTGTTTACCTTGATGACTTCTACAGAGGTGCTTCCATTTCGCTCATGGAATATTTGAAACTGATCCACAAACGAAAATCACCACCGCTGCCAAAAATGTGTTTTTAATGACCAGTGGCCATCAGCGCTAACCTCAGTGACAAATACAGTGAATTTCCTGTGGTTGCTTCACAATAAAAGCCACCCTGCGGCTCAGCATTTGGTCGATTTTATTATGAATCAGTAGAGGAAACTTTTGGTTTGCTGGAGTGGTATTATCCCAATGATGATTTGGCCTGCAGTAAATAAACAAATAATGACGTGTGTATATTACAATGTACAAGAAAATGGTTGAGTTTGCTGATCACAATTTGACATTTTACAGAATTTGTAAAATCTGCCCATGCAGAAATGAACAGGACATTGCTATGATTTTAGCATTTAATTAGTGAAAGAAGAAGAGAAAGTAATGATGGATGGAAGCCTTCGTATGTCAACAAAGAAAGAAAAAGAAAGCAAAAATAGAAACCGGACAATTTTTAAACAACCTTCATGGCTTTCTGAGTTTACGAGGTGCACCTGAATGCACCATGAAGTCCATTCAAAGCGGTGTAGATTTCAGTGAACGTGCCTCTTTCTTGTCTCTTATCTCCAAAGTGGTGTTGATCGTTTCTTTGTGGAAATTTGGAAACAAATGCATCCTGTGTGTTTGGTATTTGCTGGGCTCTTAGGAAAATGGGAAGCGATGCACTTGTCTTTACAGCACCAACACCAAAAGTAATACCATCTGGAAACACTCTAGTTGCCTCCGCTTTAAGTGAACAGTTTTTCTTCCCACCCTTATTAAGAATGGGGTTTGAAGTGACGACATTCTTAAGGATTATAAGTGGAACAAATCCATCACATCAAAACGTTGCTTTCATTATCACTAAATATCAACAATCAAAGTGATACCAGAGCTTCGGTAGACGGCTTGATGGCCTACACACACTGTAACGCAGTGCTGAATGTGTTGGTGGTAGCATATTAAATACAACATGTGGAATCTAATCTTTCCTGTGAATAACAAACAGCAGCTTCTTGATGGTCACATGAGCTGATGACATTTTCCTCTTGGACTTGTGCAAATGCTCCTAGTATTTGGGTTTAGCAGTATGAAAGTCACTTGTTTTTAAGAGTATCCATACACTTGCACAAGGAGGACATAGGTGCTATCAATATATCAAGTTTTTTAAGAAAGGTGTAAATAGTATTTTCCACTGGGGTGGGCCTTTATTGAGTAATGACAGCCCTTGTGCAGTATGTTTTGTAAGAGACCATCAGTACCAAAAATATACAAACAGTAAAACATCCACAAAATGGGAAATTTAAAGCTCAAGTCAGATGTCTATCTGCAGTTCTTAGAGGCTGAAATTCAATCCTTCATATAGACTTTGCTATAAGCGTAATGCTGGTGAAAAACAAGACACTTTTAACCTTGGAGGATTAGGATTTGCTATCTTTTCCATCAGGGCCGCCGTAACCTGATATAATACGCAGGACTGTGTTAATAATAATATCTCAGCAGGTTTTCCTATCCACCGAGTCAACAAGCATTCCTTAGCCGTGACCGTGACAGACTTTCACAGAGATCAGGATAGCTCCGAGGCCAAACACAGCTCCCTCCTGACGGCTCCATCCCCTCACAAACCACGGCTTTAACTGATGCAGGGAAGCGGATAGGAAGCCGGGGCTGTGATAAGGGCGTTATCCGAGGTGTATCAAAACAGCTGAAACACCTGCAGAAAGTATGATTTGGGGATTCAAACGGCATTCCTGCGGCTTTTACACAGCAGGATGGGAGTGGAAGGTGAAGGTATTGACTTCAGGTGTAAGCAAAGGTCATAGGCTGCATCCACACCAATATGCTTAACTTCTGCTATGTTTACTCTTTGCGTCCACATCATTCCGGCATATTTTCCTAAAGCAGAGACTTTAGGAAATGCTGCTGACCATTGTAGTCTGGACGGGTGGAAACAATGACGCAGATACCCATGTTTGTTTCCTGATTGGGTCATATTAGTCACAACGTGTCCTGAATTGGTCTCCACAAACACCAATCAAGACACCTGTTTAACTTATTTGCCTATTTGATCTGTACGGCCCTTTTTTTTCTGGTGAGGACGACATGGAATTATGACACTGCCAACTTTCCTGACATCTTGACGCTTGTGTTATCACACTGCTGCGTTGATACATCCTGGAACATGTTATCAAAGGTTCATGACTCGATATGATTCTGATGTGAGTTTCTGACAGGACTGTTTTTGTCAAAGCTCAGAGTTAATTAATTTGAAGAAGTGAATGAAGAAGAAATACCCCCCAACTGGCCCAATACCTCTCAGAAATGATTAGTAGGAAGATGGAAAAAGGAAGAATTCACTTATCACAAATCACGTATTTATTTTTGTTCAGAGTGCGGCCAAAAGAGTCCATCAGCCACCTCTGTTTGAACCCAGTCTGCCTGTATCACTGCACGCTCGAGCCCTTCCAGCTCTATTGTTTTCCTCAGGGAAGATTACGGTTTGTTTATTTTGACATTTCCATGGAGAAACACAGAAATGACACAGATTAGAGGAACTCAAACAGGGAACATTTCAGCCTTCAGTGTTTCCAAACATGTCATTGCGGCCCATGTCAGGGACACTGACTGGTCTCCAGATATTTACTCTGGAAGTCTTATTCCAAGTTTATGAAAAATCTTATTTGATAACTTCTAGAAATAAAATCAAAAGCATGGACTAAATAAAGTAAATTGATTATGATAAAAAGAAAGAAAGCTTTTCAATGAAGAAATAATCTGCCAAATAAATCAATGAATCTCTGCTTTGTTGGCATGTGAGTATGGTGCATTTTTGTTTGCCGAGTTTCATATCACTGATCTGAATCCATAAACATTATAGCAAGTCAGGTCATGTCAAGAGTCCTCAAAAGCTGAAATTGATAATATCCTGGAACATTGAATGACGACTTCACGGCAACTCGACTACACGATGTGTTTTAAACGCCAGTGGAAAACATCTCTCTTATATTACGTAGTTATGTAATACATGGCCTTCACATTCATGGTATAAAATGAGTGTCTGGCTGCATCATTATTTCACAGGAGGTTAAAAAACATTCTTCAAATACAGTTACTATTACAGTACACATATCAAATGGATTTCTTTTCCATAAGATTGCTTTAAGAGTCACGGTGCTCATGGACATCACACATTTGGTGAATTTGACAGATGACTCCCCATAATGACAAATAACAAAGAGCAGATTACTTCTTCATTTGCAGCACTACTAAAAATAACTTCCTGGCCTCGTAAGGAGGCTTGACAAAAGCAACAGGGAGTGTGTCACACCCTCTGGATCAAAGCAGAAGACATGACTGCTATTGTGCCATAAATCCTGTTGATATCCACACAAACATGACCCCTCTGACTCCAGCAGCAGCGAGGCTGTGCCATAAACCCCTCTGCAGACATTTCCATTCAGGATTCTGGTGCTGGGGCCGTGAAGAGTGATTATTTTGCAGCTATTTCTCAGAGACCCCCACAGGGAAGGTGAAATTGGTTGGACGCCAAAGAGGCAGCAGAGGATGGCGCAGAGTTGTTTTGTCAGCTCTTCGGTCACTCGGCAAAAAATCTTAAAAAAACTGGCGAGCTGTGCAAAGTGGGGGTGACGCGCCAAACTTTTTGTCACTTGTTATGTGAAAAATGTGAATAACACAGTTAATGAGGTCCTTTAAACAATTAAATATTGCCTTTTAAAATCATTTTAGTGTAGTTGTAGTTGTAAATGTAGTTGCAACATGCAGAGAGTGTAGAATGCAAGAAACGTCCAACATAATCAGGGGTTTTGCAGAATTGTCCAGTATTGATGTCTTATCAGGCAATTGCACATTTATCTGCTTCCTCCTCTGTTTCATAAAGCAAAACCGACTCAAGGTCTTATCAGACACGTAGAAGGCTTCGAGACATGCAGGAGCTCTCCTGTTTTAGCAGCGTGTGCTATCGTCTGTGTGGGAGGCTCGATGAAATGGACTGGCTGGTTGAAGAACGAAATGCGAATCCACAGAAAACTCATTTCAATTCCATGATTCCAACAATTAAATCACCTTGCTCAAAGTCTCATCTTAGCGAACAATGACTTAAGGGGTAAATCCCAATGCTACCATTCTAGCATATCACAGGACACTGTTGGTACCTTTGGTGCTTGATACCTGCCCAGTGATCAGCCCTTTCCTGCTGGTCTGACCATTATGCTTGCCGGCCAAGCAGCAACAGTATCATTCCCTTTTCAGGAGTTATTACAGTGGCTAAAAAGATTAATTAACCTGGACTGAGTGTTGGGCCACAGACATTCCACTGGGTGGTTTCCAAGAGTGAGTCGAGTGAGAAAGATTTGCAGAGTCTAAAAAAAAAAAAATCAAACAGACATCATGCTTTCAAGAAAAAGAAGGAAGAAAAGCATTGTCCTCTCGAAAGTCATTAGAGCTCATCAGAGAGGGAACCAAGCACTTGTTTCCAAAGGCTGTAAAATCTGTTGCTCAAAACCACGTCCACGCCAGCAGCAGCGAATGAGTTTCTGATTGGTTTTTATTTGTTTCTCTGAGAAAGTTCAAAGTCGTATTAGAGCCACTCCACCCAGTTATATTTACTCATGACTTTCCTCAGGAATGTAATACAGAGGAGCCCAGCGAGAGAAAAGAGCATCACGCTGACAACTTAATGGCACAAGACAAAGACGTTTACATAGCTTAATGCATGTTTCTCTTCACCAATAACTCTTTGTTTTCTAAGCTGCAACCTCACTGAGGTCAGGAGTAACTTATGGGGTTTCACATGGCATCTGATTATCACATTTGGGGCATGTACAAGCAAATCATTAGTTATTATGAGAAGCCATTATGAAAAAGATGAAACGACTGACCTACGCATTTGCATACTTGTATGGCTGTTGTTTTAGAAACTATAAATTGCTAATGTTAAGTAACTGGCGGCTTTTCTTCTACTTATTCCAAACAAATGTTAAACGTAAGATGCAACACTTCCTGTTCAGCAAAGACTAACTAAAAAACAACTGTTTAGAATAGCTGGCATCCATACAACAGAAAAATATGCACAGGCCAACCAAGAGGATTTATTGTGTAGCCTTTTAACCTGAATATGCAACTGATTTATGGAAAGAAAAACAAAGGCAGAACTACTTTGAAAACGCGAGGAGCTACAGACAATGAAATAAGTTTGAGAGGGTTCGGTTTGTGTCGTGGATCCATAAGTCTGAAGGCTTCTCAGACGCCAAAACACAACATCAGGGTGAACATGATTTTAAAACTCTGTCAAGTCATTCCAACTCAATTAGTTTCTCTTCTGTCTGAGCAACTTTAAAGTCAACAGCAGAAATCTGTTTCTCAAGCAATTTAGCAGGAATGCACGCTTGCACGTATTTGGCTAACGCAACGCGGTGATGAATGACGTTGAATTGCGCTGGTGTTGTTGAGCGTAGTTCAACTTTATGGCCGGACAGCACTGTGTACTTTTCTGGGTTGGGACCCCTACTACGCCAATGCTGTGGTTTCACTGAAGATGATTGAAGAGGCTGTGTTGACACGAACGTCAATCTGAACATGGCCTAACTCTCATCCGCTGTGTGAAAAGAGGATCCTCTGAGTCTCTGCTGAACATCTGCTGGCGAATAAATGAAACCATCAAAACCAAAGGACATGAACAATGGCGCTCTTTTGACAAGCGTTTGCCCACATCCCCACTTTCCCCCGTTCTCAGTCCACGTCCTGTCCCGGGCTGTTCTGCTCTCAGCAGCTGGGTACACAGCTGTGTTCTCGTTGTGGAAATAACCTTTGCTGGTTCCAGTCCTCATGGTGCAGAGTCTGACACACTGAACTCATGACCTCCAGAAAGGTGAGGCCGGCCTGCAGAAATGTTAAGATGGCTTGAAATACGGGGAATGCACCCAACACAGGTGGTGTTGTTTGTGCTTCACACAAGAGGTCAGAGCATTGCTTGCGGCTGTGTCAAGACTGACCGACCACAGAGAGTGGACGAGAACCAAAGAGGGTTTCAACTCTTTTCCAGCATTTTTAAAGAAGATCTTACAAGAAACGATGAGTTAAACAAGTCACTTTAAAGGTGTATGGCCTTTAAAACGTGGACTTTAAAGACTCATCACATCCCAGACGTCCAAGAAACACGAACTGCTGTCAAATATTATTGCTTCATGCTCAGGTGAGGACATGTAACAACAAAATGTCAACAGAAACATCCATTTTGGTGTTGCAACCTATCCTCCGGGAGGAGAGGTTGTAGAAGATGAAAGTAAAATGTCAACTTCCCCGACGTGTTTTCAGTGACACAGATGTGTTAAGCAGCTTAAAGTCGGGCACTGACAACAGCTGTGAAGTTCTACGATCTGCTCTCAGGGGCTCAAGAAGGAACATTAATGTCAAGAGCGAATGTTGTCTAAGGTTAGGGTTTCTTCCTGCCCTCCAGAGAGGGAAATGTTTAACATGTCAAAGTTAGGTTATAGTCAGAAGAATAGGTTTGAAATACTAAACATGAGCATTTTGTTGTCATCTCAAGTTGATGACAATTGACTGTTTCATCTATGAAAGATGAAAAAAAGTGTATTAGTACACAAAGTGACATCTTCACAATGTCACGTCATCTGCCAAACAATCCAAAATCTTTGACTTGCAATTATATAAAATTAGGAAAAGCAGTAAATCCTCACATTTGAGATGCTGGATCCAGACAATACTGAGCATTTTGACTGGTGAAGAACCTAAACAACAAATGTGCACTGAACTGAGTTCAAGCTCAAACTCTATTTTTAAAATCAGAGTGAACTGTGTACATGTCAACACCTCAGACAGGGTCACGATCCTGAAACGGCTCCCTGTGTTAGCCCGAAGTCCGTCCCACTCCCTCCCTGTATCCCGGTATCCCTGGCAACCTCATCAACAGATACCAGCCTGGTTTGTATCAACCGTGACTTAAGTGGACGAGCACAATGAGATATTCTGGGAGTTACTAAGAGCATTTCCTGAAAACGGAAGAATTTTACATGTTGCCAAAATCAGCAGCTGTTTATTGGGAAACTGCTTTGGAAAATAGTTTTAAGAGTCATTACCATAATAGCATTCCATCAATGTTAACGAAGTATGCGAGTGGTCAAGCACACAACCGGTTTAATTTGTCCTGTGGGATTATTTTGTACAAACGCTGTCCTGCAAAGCTAAACATGAAGCTGTTACATCAAATGTAACTGATCCAGGATTAAGGAGAGATAAACATCAATGTGTGATGTAGTGGAAAGCTTCAGAGAAAGATAGGCTTTGGAGTGGACCTTGAATTAGGACTGTTTCATAAAAATAATACCAGTTGTATTGTTCAGAGTTGGGTAAGTAGCTTTTATAGTTGGATAGTTTTGTCAGTCGTGTCCTGGAACGTCTTGGACAAATGGAAGGAATTCCGGCCGAATGTTTGTGTTTATGAACCCTGTTTTCCCATGATTGTGTGTCCATGTGACATCGATTGATTAACACTGGCATTCCTCTACCACTACCCATAGGCAGCTTGGTGATTTTAATAAGCTTACAAGCCTGTGCAGGTTCGTCTGAATGTTATGGGCGACCTCGGATTAATCCTTTTAGCTTCGGCCTGGATACCAGCCAACATAACAGTTTTTGTTTGACTTTCCATATTGTGTGGCTGTCACAGATGCGAAAAAGAATAGCTGCTTCCAGTGTCTGTCCGAATGTTTAAAGGTGACTTTAAAGAGCCCTGCTTTTCCTTTTGGTAGCTGAATAAGTCTAGTCGGGACAAAAACAACAACTTTGAAACAGGTCGCCTATATCGAGCACAGTTTTAATGCTAAAGCCGGAGGACAAAACGCCAAACATGAAACTACAAATGGGGAAGCTTTAAGTAAACAATCCGATGAAAGTCTGCGTGACAGACATTTTAACATCTGTTTTGTCAGACGGATTTAGTAAACAAAGGATCTCCCTCTGAGACCAAACAAACTGAGAGGTTCTCAGCGTCAGAAACCCGCCTCACGCAAGCCTTTAGTAAAGACATTAGACTGCAGAACATGTGCACATAACCTCTAATGTCCCACTGAAAACATGAAGTAACATGACAGTCAGGATGTTGCCTGCAGCCTGCACACATCTCGGTTTTGAATGGAGGGTGACAGTTTGCACGTATGTTGACAAAGTAGAAATACGGCACCGAAATACCAAAATGAAAGTTGAGACATGGAGTTTTTGTTTGATTTTTGGAAACTTTGCATGTCACACCATACTGTGACTATTTAATGCTCGTTTGGGTTGAAATTAAAGATAATAACTGAATAAGTTTGGACTTGATCTCTTGTTGCACAGAGCCATCC